>NW_027501144.1:0-59498 GCF_021521415.1 Bidens hawaiensis | reverse complement strand
GTAGAGAAGGAAAAAAGGAATGATAAAAGTGTATAAAGTATATTATTTAATTAAAAAATGAGATAGAAAATCCAATAATTATTAGTTTAATTATAAAGATGAAGATGATGTAAGTACATATGGTGAATGCTCTAATCAAACGCACCCTAGACTTTGATGTTGTTTGCCTTACAACTTTGTGGAGTATGTGGAAGGCTAGGAATGAATTAGTTCTTTATGAGAGACCGGTTCTTTTGGTAAACATGGTGGGGGAAAAAAGTCCCATGGGCCGTGGCTACTTATGGATAAAGAACCATCAAAACGGACAACGCGAACGTGGGATAAGTGGAGGAGTTTTGTAATATAACAATGCGCTACTATAAAAACGTTAGCACCGGTCAAAAAATATTTTACAACGGTGTAAAGGTCAAACGTTGTATAAAATATTGTCCACTGTTTTAAAAAGAACAATTTTCTAAACCCGTTTTAAATAAAAATAAAATTAGCAATGTTAACTGAACAAAAGTTTAAACAACGGTAAAAAACTATGTTTACAACAGTGTGAAGGTAAACAATTGTAAATAAGAAGACAGTTAGCGTTGTTTATTGAACAAAACTTTAAACAACAATGAAAAAAAAGTTTTACAACAGTGTAACCGTTGTAAATAAGAAGAAAACTAGCGTTGTTTATTGAACCCAACTTTAAACAACTATCAAAGAAAATGTTTACAACGATGTGAAGTTCAACCGTTGTAAATATGAAGAAAATAACGTTGTTTATTCTTTTTGAGTGATATTTATTCTAAGTTTCACTCCTACCACTTTATAATGTTTTTATTTCCCTCATTTGAAAATTTTCATAAAATTTCATCTCCCCTCTTTAACCTCTAAATATGGATTTTTTAAATTTTCTCATCGTTATCTCTAAACCTACTTTCAAATTGCATATGTGTTCATCATATGTTGTTTAAATTGAGTACATTTCGTTGATTATATTTGTAATTTCAGCTAGGATTTATATGAGGCTTGATTTTGTTATGCTTAAGTTGTAGATCTCAATTTACTTTATGTTTATTGATTGAAAGATTGCATCTGCATAGGGTTTATCATTTTGTTGAGCTTATTGATTATTTGATGTCTCTGATTTCGTTACACAGTTAAAGATTCATTCCATTATTGTCTTCATTCTCTAAACCTAAAGTTTCTGACTAAAGGAATGATCTTTTTCTGCTATACTAGACTTCAGTGTCACTTATTCTTCCACATTTTGGAGTTTTATTCGTTTGGATAAATTTATTTATAAATAGAAGTGATATATTGTTTTCGGAGTTTTTAGAAAATGAAAGAATCACAAAACTAAAGGAAAACAAAATACATCATGTGTTTGATAAAAAGATTGAATGAGGAAGTATATATTGTTACACCATGTAAACTAGGGATGAAAACGAGCCGAGCTACTCGCGAGCTACTCGAGATCCGCTCGCCAAAAAGCTCGAACGAGCCGAGCTTAATCGAGCCCGAGCTCGAGCATAAAAGTAAGCTCGTTTAATAAACGAGCCTGAGCCCGAGCTTCACTTATTGAGCTCGAGCCGGCTCGCGAGCCTAAACGAGCCTACCATTTATATAATTTTTTGAAATATAATATATATATATATATATATATATATATATATTGTGTTATAAAAAATAAATAAAAATAACTACATAATATATATTATTTTATACATAAAATTATAATAGAAAAAAGTATATAAAAATAATTATATTATTTAAAAAATAACTTATAAATGGTAAACGAGCCGAGCCCGAGCCGAGCTCGAGCTTGAAAATATACTCACGAGCCGAGCTCGATCTTTGTAAATAGAGTTGGAAACGACCCGATCTCGATCTTGAGGTCTATGTAAGTTAAACGAGCCGAGATCGAGCCTGGTCGAGCTCGGGCTCAGGCTCAGGCTCGGGCTCGGCTCGTTTGCACCCTAATGTAAAGGGAATGTTAGTGATCAACATTGTATGTTTTGAAATTAATGCTTTAGGCTATTACATATTATATATGGATTTTGGAAAAACAAGTTGCATTTAGGAATGGCTCAGAGCTGTAGAGAGTGAATGATGATTGATGAGTGTACCCAAGAAAGAATAGTTAAGTGACTATAAACACATTTAAATTGTTTTTTATGTAGTTCTAATCTAATACAATGTGACTTGGTAAGCCACACAAAGTAGCTTTCACATAAACTTAATTTGTGTTACCTACTTTGGTTAAAGTTGTAGTCTCATGCAATGCTAAGTGATCCATTTTCACATATATTATATAGTTGGTTTCTTTATGTTGATAGATATTATAATCTTGTTAAGTTTAGTAGAATTGATATATGTTGCTTTTATCTTTAGTTGGACCGAAGATGGAAAGATAGACATAGTGTTACCAGAAGAAAAGAAGGAAATAAGGGTTTCTACTCAAACTGTTGAAAAATATGTAGTTGCGATTTTGAGGGTTTTAAGGATGTTATCTGAGAAACACTTTGAACAAATGCATGAAAGTAGAAATAACATTGTATATTTTGTTTAGTTTTTATTTATGACTTAGACCATTAATGTATAAATGTAAGATGATTTATGCATATAAATTGGATTTGAGGCTTTTGGTTGATACATGTGTTGGTTAATACAAATATAATTTTTTTTAAAAGAAAGAAATATGTATAAGCGTTGTTTATGAGATAATCAAAGAACTGTTGTTTTTGGGTAATAAAAGAACCGTTGTTTTCTTTTTATATATTTTACAACGGTCTTTTTTATATTATCTTTATCACAATGAAGCGTTGTTTTTTAATACCATTTTACACCGGCTTATAAACCGTTTTATTTACATTTTACACGCAAGATTAAAAAAGGTTTAGAAACAGTTACCTAAACCTTATTTAACCGTTCTAAAATGGACATTTTCTGTACTATTGATGTAAAGTAAGTAGGTGACTTGGTGTATTTCGGGTATAATTTGGTCTTGACCGGTGCATATATATATGAATACTTTATTTGGACAAAAAAAGACTACTTTGATAAACCCCTTAAGCTTGAACCACATATGGAATTTATCTTTTGAATTTAAACTGCTAGACACAATATGCATTGTTCACTTCTTACTTATTTTTCTGTGCGAATTTGCTTGCTACGTGTCTCATGAGAAAGAAAAAGAAACACA
Organism: Bidens hawaiensis; assembly: GCF_021521415.1. Taxonomy (NCBI): domain Eukaryota; kingdom Viridiplantae; phylum Streptophyta; class Magnoliopsida; order Asterales; family Asteraceae; genus Bidens; species Bidens hawaiensis. The sequence continues at coordinate 56,317 of NW_027501144.1, read as the reverse complement.
GGTATCAACACTTCTCTGAATATTCTCTGAAAATAAGGTTAATTAAACAAGATGCCGAACAGCATAAATGAAGTTAAAAAAAAAAAACTGTCCAATGTGAAAAATACAACAGGCTGTATGAATATCTTAAAAAAGCGGTGGCAAGAAGCCAAACGAGCAAAAAAATAAATTTATGAGAAAAAAGCATAAATAAATTAAAATGAAATAGGTGCTAAGTATAGTCCAAACTTCAAATGCGAGCCAGGAGGGTTAAAAACGATAGGTGTCATTGGGGCTAGTACTAGAATTAGGTAATAACCAGTTCACCAAATTATTTAAAGTTAAATCTAATTTAATTTTATCCTACTATAAATGAAATATATTTTAAATAAATATGTCAGGTTCGTTCAAATTTTATACGACCGGTTTTTGGTTTAAACCACAAACCAAATTGTTCCACGCGGTTTAAGAAGATGACCATGACATTAACCTGATCACATGTTAGACGGTTTCACGGTTTTTAATTGAACTATGGAACTTCTATGTCAACCTACATATGGACAACTAGGACCGAACTACTACAGGGGAAAACAGTGAATCATATTCAATGGTCATCCTCAACGTGAACGACAAGTTCACCCATTAAGCCAAATTCATTCGATATTGACAAACCGCAAGTGTCTAGAGGACTACTCATCCAATACATCGTATATACTCCTTTGAATAATGTTAAAAGTTATACTGAATTGTTATGTATTGCAGCTTCCTGCATGCCATGATAAATCAACATTAACTTAACATGCATTGTATGTAAATCTCTCTCTCTACATGTGTATTGTCTTAATCTCTTATTGTGGACAATCTATTATTTGTTGTGATCATTAATCTTACTCCCTCAGTCCAGAACAAACACACATCAAAATCATAAGATAGACAAAATAATCCCTAATTAATCCACCAAAGTGTCTCAACCCAAACAAGTAATACTTCAAGAATGCACTTTTGTGCGCTATACATTATTAGGGTTTAATATATTATTTATTTATTTTTGGTTAACCGCAATCTCCAATGATAATTTCATAAAAGGATCTAATTGTAATAAAGACAAGTAAGCAGACAACAAGCTGGGTCATAACCTTTTTTGAATGATATGTAGATTATTTTAAAATAATGTACTGTTAAAATAATTTGGGGTTTAATAGTATATAGATTATTTTAACTAATTAACTTTAATACTGACATAAATCACCACAAATAAAAAGTCATTTAATGGCACAAACAAAGTGTCACAAGAAACCAAAGAAGTGCCATTAAAGAACCTTGTTGGAATGAGTGACACACAAAAAAAGTGCCACTAGAAGCGCTACCACTAAAGCCTTTTAGCGGCACTTTTCTCGCCTGTCACTAAAAACTTTTGGACTTATAGTGGCACTTTTTTTCATATGACATTAAAAATATTTTTGACTTTTAGTGGCATTTTTTTCTGTATGCCATTAAAAACATTTTGGATTTTCGGTGGCACTTTCTTGTCTGCCATTATAGACGGTTAGGCTTTAGTGACACTTTTTTCGTATGCCATTAAAAACATGTTGGACTTTTAGTGACACTTTTTTGTGCTACAGACTTTGGTGGCTCTTTTTCTTTATCTATCACTACAAACCTTTGGGCTTAGTGACACTTTTTTTCTACTACCACTAAAAGCTTTTTGAATAGAGATATCATATCTTTATCACAATTAAAAAGTTATATCACATTACAAACACATACCAAATATCTAATAAGTATCAAATCAAGACAAAATATCAAACGTTTGAAAAGAAAGTAACAAATATCTGAATAAAAACTTAAAACTACATCACGCTCATTAACCTCTTTCACCATCTTTAATCTTTATGCGAGGTACCTGAGAGAAAAATAAATACTTTTTCACTATGTAAACAATATGGAAACTAACTTGTGTAACGAACAAACATCAATGAGCAAAATGAACAAACATAAACGAATGTCCATGAACAAAATGTGTGTCCATGTTTGTTCACTAAATTGAATGAACAAAAAAAGTTTGTTCATGTTCATTTGTTTATTAAACAAACAAACATAAACGAACTTCCCACCGAACAATTCATTAAAAAACATGAAAATAAACAAAGAAAGATTAATAGTTATGAATTAGTACATGATTAGCATACCTCTATAATGTTATGGTTTCAGACTCAAGTTGAGCAGCTCTTTGTTTTGCTAAATTCAGTTGTAGTCTCTATGTTATTAAGTTGAAGACATGTAAGTTTCCAAATAAGTTTGATAAAACATAATGCGGGTGATAAATAAAAATATAATTTGATAACTCTAGTTTATACCCATCATGGTAGTCAAAATTTGAATAAAAACAAAACACTATATATTTTGATAATTTCAAAATTTCATTTGTCTATATCTTTGGTAAAATTTTCTTAACCCAAAATGTGAAATAACCAAGTTTATTTAAGAATCTATTTTTCATAATATAATGTGTAGTTGTGACAGACAATCTATTGTCCATTCAAAATTATATAAGTTTTGTAGACAGCATGAAAGATAACTCTATACCTTTCCAAAAGGCTTCACTATCTGACGAGCGAAGATGCATCTCCTAATTTCTCCTTTATAACTTGATTCGGTAAAATGTACAAAAACCATTTGCCGTATTTACGCTTCCAACAAATTCCATAATGAGGTAACCTGGAGAAAAAGTAGCAACTAAAAGCATAATGGGTTGAAGAGCCACTAACCTGCCGATCACCGTTGACCATCACAGCTTCAACATAGTCAAAATAGTTGTAACTCCGATTTCCATATTTATACTTCAATTGTGCAAGCATGGTACCGTACGAGCCAATCACACCAACTTAAAGCCCTGTAAAGAAATCAAATGATCATCATAACACAAAATCCTCTTTACTAACCAAGCCATTGTATATGGCTCTGTTGTCCACACATAACTTCCACCAATATCCAGTAATATAAATGTTATTATAGTTATGTCACCAAAAATAATAAGTACTTACCAAGTGCTCTTTTTTACTAGAGCTCAGCCAATAGCATCTTTGGAGATAAGGGTACCATTTGCATTGACAGATAACCAAGTAAGCTTCTTTCTGCAATTTTAATGATTAGTCAATATTATATTTAAAATCAAATTAAACAACTTCATGATACCTACAAAAATATCTAAAATGGTACCTAAACTGACAAAGGCGAGGCTGCACATTAGACCTACAACAGATGTTTTGCTAATTCATCTCCAGCCATATATAATCTTGAATGTACTCCAACAAAATGGGTAGTAAGCTTTGGTCTGTAATGTGTAAAAAGTAAAATGTAAAAACTTCTTAGAGATGACATTAAATATGTGTGTATGTAACAGGAATTAAAATTATATACACATGTGTTAAATGTAAAAAAACTTCTTGGAGATGACTTAAAATGTACATGTCTCAAAAAAATATGTATGTAATCGATAATTAAATTTAACATTAAACAGATATATAACTACAAATGAATAATAACTATTATAAATTTGTAATAAATAAAGCAATACCATTGTGTAAGCATCGCAAACATCATCGTTAGTTAATTAGCTACCTTTTGCTGTTTTGCAACAAAAAACCATCTTATTTGAGTAAAACCAAGCAAGTTGTCGGATGTAATCAAATCAACCAATACCGAGCCGAGCTTGAGCTAGATTACCTGAGCTCGAGCCTAAAAAGCTACTGTCGTAAGTTAAATAAGATTAAACTAGTTTAGGAATTACGTTTTAGTATAGTTGCAAATTATGAGAACATGTAAGATCGATGCTAAATTGCTAATAATGTTATTGATTTCATAATATATTAATAATTGAAGTTCTGCTAATTCATCAATTGAAGCCCTAACTTGCAAATAACAGAGTTTTTTAGATCCTCACAACTCAATTTCAAAATTGTGCATTACTAATATTAACATCAGATAACCAAATCAATCCAAATGATATCTTCTACCTTCATAACTCTAAATAAGCATTAATCAACCAGATGCTAAGGTATACTAGCCTACCAAACCCTAATTCGATCGATCAATTACACACAGAAGCGAAACCAAAACAAAACAACAAATCAATAGATCTTAAGCATCAATCATAACAAATACAAACTAACATCTCGATTTCTAGGCATATACAAAGTAATTACATACATATTGAATCAACAACTAACCTAATGGATCTTAAATCAACAACTATTCGTCAAATTACCGACCTCAATACATCAAATACAACAGACAATATCAAAAACCTAATCAATTTTTGCATAATTGGATACCAACACTATCTCAATTCGCGAACACAAACAATATCGAAAACCTAATCGATAACACTACAAAAAATTGAGCTAAAATAGAATAGTTACTATGTTTTACGGCGGACAGTTATGGCGGAGATCGCCGACGAACACTATTTGACGGTGGATATTCATTCAGATCATTACGACGAACATTAATCAACATTTTCGCATCGAGGCAAATCGAATTCGTCGGATTTCTATATTATGAAGCTCCACCGTCAAATAGTGTTCGTTGGATTCACGGTAGGATTCACAGTAGGATTCGGAGTTGAATTCATCGGATTTCTTCCAAATTGGAATCAGAGTAAGAATCGTGACGGATCCAGGGTGAAGAAGCGTGGATCGACTTACTTGTATACGATCAACGTTCCTCGGGTACGAATATGCTATATCACCGATGGTTTTCCGAGATACGAGTTCTTCCACCTACAAAACGAACAGCACCGTGAGCTTACCCCTCAGAAAGGGACAGAGGGGTCCTCTTTGGGGTAACCCTCCGGTGTGAGAATCAGGTATTGTAGGAGAAGATAATCAAGATGTAAAAATGAATAAAGGACTTAGAATATATTTTTTAATCATGGGTTAGTATTTGCGTGTTTGCGTCTCTAGATCAAACAAGAAACAAATGAGACGTTAGTTTGGATTAAGCCCCTTTAATTGGATCAATTTTGTGGCAATATTATGGGCCATATCCGCCCAAATCTATCTTGCATATGGCCCAATTGGCTGAATAAAAAATATATTAAAATGCACGCTCGTAGTTCTGGCCAACAATCCATTATACAAGTGTTATTTATTCTTAACAACCCATATAAGATATGAAACAGAATCAAATACATTTTATTTTTAATATGAAAACGGTGAGAAACAATTTATTGTTATGATTATGTTTATTTTTATAGGTGTTTGCTGCTATTTTTTGTTCGTATTTGCTAATTTTTGATTATGAGACGTTATAAGTATTTGCTTATTTATATTTTGTTATTATTATTAGATGTTTTCTTTTGCTGTTATAAGTATTTGCTGGTATATGCTGTTATTATTTTGTTCTTGATTTTGATTCTTTTGTTGTAGTTTTTAGGTTCTTTTCTTTGTTATTATAAGTCATTGTTTATGTAGATTGGTATTGTAGTTGGTATTGTTTCTTACGTTCGCATTTTTAAATAAATTGACCATTAAAATATCTGTGAAGCTTGCGCGACGCATGTGTTAGTGATAAAACTAGCTTTTCTACGATGGTGTAGCGCGTCTTAGGATCTGTCAGCACCCGACTTACATAATAAATTGGTGTTTGGATTCCCTTGCGATCCACCAATAATACTGCGCCAATGGCGCGCTCTCCTGCTGACAGGTACAACGTTAAAGTTTCACCAGGTAGTGGAGCTGTGAGCGCAGGCAGAATTATCAGACATTCTTTTATCTCACTGAAAGCTTGCTCGGCCTCAGGCGTCCACTTGAATTGGCTTTTCTTTAAGCAATTTCTCAATGTGTTAATGAATGGGGTAGATTTGCTTGCATGGTTTGCTAGGAACCTGTTAATTGATACCAATCTACCATTCAACTTTTGAACTTCCTTCATGGTGGACGGTGAGGGCATGCTGAGGATAGCCTCCACCTTCTCTGGGTCCACCTTGAAACCATCCTTGGTGACCATTACGCCGAGAAATTTCCCTTCTTCCACGCCGAATGTGCATTTGCTCGGGTTGAGCTTGTGACACCCGGTAATTTCCCAACCCCATAAACCATGTAACCAACCTAATTATTAGGAGATTGTGAATGTTATGCGCGCCATTATCAGCACGGGCATATGTTATATGCGCCATGCGCTGGTGCAATGCGCGCCATGTTAGGATCAGCGCGGGCATATGTTATATGCGCCATGCGCTGATGCGATGCGCGCCATGTTAGGATCCGCGCGGGCATATGTTATGTGCGTCACGCGCACAGGTTTTGTGTTTTCACAACTTAATTTCATGTCGTTTGTCTAATGGGTTAGCCTCCTCGCTTGATGCTAAGGCGGGTGCATACCTCTTCAATAATCAAATCATTTGTGCGCGTGCGGAGAGGGAACTAACCTCCCCGCATGGCGGGAACATTGAGAGCTAGTTTGTCTGAAGCTCCAAGATGGAATTGACTTCAACATAACTGATCACTATGTTGAAATACCAAGACCTCATGGAGAATCTACAAATGAAACTCAACGTCCCTGACTATGAGAAGGTTACGCACCCACAACGTTCAAAGAAATGGCCTTCACGCAGAAGGCTATACGCGCAAGGCTACACGCACAAAACACTTAGTCTATTCTTCAGATGTAAGGGGATTACCCCCGCCCAGAAAGAACCAGTTGCGTGTTTCAGAGATTTTTACCTTTTGACTGCACACTGACAACAGTACCAGGAAAAGTATACTGAAACACGAAATGTCAGCTGTCAGCCGCACCTACTCTCACCAACCACAGTCCTGCATGTACTGTCAAATCCATCAGAATCTTTATAACCACTCCCTAGGACCATCACCCCCATCCCTAAAATAAATAATAATAAACCCCATACCTTGTCATCATTACACCCAATATAAATAAGATTTCAATCCCCTAAATCAAGGGATTGTGTTCCCTTGAATTTGCCTATAAATAAGTATCAATTCTTGAATAAAAATATCACAACCACAAGAAACACACTCCAAGCTCCTCTCTTAAACCTGTAATTCTGCACTAACCATTCCCCAAGCATCCGTTTCCAGTTCCATCGCTAGGTAAGCCGAAACTTTAGTCTTGAGATTTACTTTTCTGACCAGCCCATATATTCTTCGATTATTTGGTCTTAATACACATATTTCTTGTTATTTAAACATATTCTAGACTTCCAATTTCGAGGCTAACATCAGGAAACCCGAATCTCGTTTAATCTCTCTCTAAACCATCACTTAACAAGAATCACAGGTGAGTCTCACAGCCCCTATTTTCACTGTTTTTAAACTGTTTTCGGGGCGAGGGACAGGTGTTTAAATTATGTTTTATCATGGTATATTTACAAGCAATGCAAACGATTATCTTTTCATGGTGTTTATCTTGGTTTTCAATGTGAGTGCGCAAGATTTAGAAAGTGATCACTTCGTCAATGGAACTCTAAGGGTAGGGACTACTGTGTTTGATCAACCCGCTCGTAGGGGTCGCACCTCTTTGCATAGACGAGTGCCTAGTATGGTCATGGGGTAGTACTACTGGTTGTAAAGCCCGCTCGTAGGGGTCGCACCTCTTTGCATGGACGAGCGCCTAGTTTTCCGAGCACAACGTCCGCGCGTAACCCGCGGGACGGTATTGTTTTAGCTTGTAGTGGCAGCGCCACTTTGCATGGACGAGCACGGTTTTCAGAAATGTCCGCGCGTAACCCGCGGGACGGCTTTATCAAGCAAATGTTTTAATGATGTTATCAGAAATATGTTTCAATATGGTTTTATCAAGGATATGATGCAATACGATTTATCAAGTCACCAAAACTTGTGAACTCACTCAGTTTATACTGATTCAAATGTTTTTACGTGTCTTTCAGGTGATAATTAGTAGCGCAAGGAGTCACACATAGAGCACTTCACGCAGAACATCTATAAAAATGGTTTTTGGAAGATTTTAGTTCTATCCCTTCCACACGCGTGGTTGTTCCCGCCGTGTAAGGGGATATGGCGCGGAAATCTTCAACGTTTTTCATATGTGGATGTTTTTATATGTAATTCTAAACAATGTAATGTATTTTGTACTAGACATTTCATGCGCAATGGAAAATTTATTTGAATGTTTTCAATGACCCGTGCTTGATTATCAATTCCCACTCGCGCGCACCCGGCTGTTTCCGCCGTTTAGGGCCGGGTGTGACAGATTGGTATCAGAGCACTGGTTATAGCGAACTAGGATAGAAGTTTTAACCTAGACTATAACCGTAGGGGAATCGCATGAAATATTTTTAAAGAAAATATTTTCGAAAGAAAAATCACACACACTTAGGAACACGGGTCACACAATGTCTAGTGAACACTAAGGATAAGAACATTATGTGCTCAGGGTACATGCGCTAAGTTTGATATATTTTCGTTCTCTTTTAAGAAAAACGAGAATGCCTCCAACCAGAGCCAAGGGAATTACCATGACACCCGAGGAACTCGCAGAAATAATCACACAGGCGATCGCAACGCATGAGGCCAGCAAGGCCGAATCAAGTCAGGGTCGTCAAGAGACCGAAACCCCAGAACCCGAATCAGGAGCTTTGGAGAAAGGATGCTCCTATAAGACATTTATGGCCTGTAAGCCTTGGCCATTCAAGGGCACCGAAGGGGCCATTGGGCTCTACAACTGGATCGACAAAATGGAGACAGTTCTCTCCATTAGCGGGTGTAGTGAAAATCAAAAGGTCCTTTACGCGACCTGCATGTTTCAAGAAGCGGCCTCGTCTTGGTGGAGGCTTCAAGTGAAAACATTGGGACGAGAAGTTGCTCTCCACAAGACCTGGGAGGAGCTGAAGGAAATGATGATGAAAAAGTTCTGCTCTCGCGCCGAAATTCAGAGTCTACAGCAGGAATTTTGGAACCACACCATGATAGGAACTGATATAGACGCCTACAACAACCGATTCAACGAACTTTGCCAGATGGTGCCGGATATGGCAAACACGGAGGAGAAAAAGATCGAGAGGTATATCTTTGGGTTACCCCATGTTATCAGAGTTCCGCTCAATGCCGCAGCGCCTCCAACCTTTGATGAGGCAGTGGCGCGGGCCATCACTCTTACAAGAGATACGGTCCGTGCGGGCATGTTGACCTCGCGCGGGAACGAGCAGCGAACCTCTGACCCCAAGAGAAAATGGAACTCTCACCACCGAGGGTCCGACTCCAAGCAACCACCATTCAAGAGACAGGAGAGCGTAAGGGCTTACGCGATACAAGCCCTGGAGCCATCACGAAAAGGGTACAATGGGCCTCGCCCATGGTGCAGCAGATGCAAGTATCACCACGAGGGTGAATGCGCAAGCATCGTATGCGCCAAATGTAGCAGACCAGGGCACAAGGCGATAAACTGCCATAAGGAAGCTGGAGCGAACGACAACTGCTACGCATGCGGGAAGCCAGGACATTTCAGTCGGGATTGTCCGCAAAAGAGAAACCAAGCTCGCGGGAGAGCCTTTGTGATCGGCGCGGGCGAAGCAAAAGAAGAACCGAATGTGGTAACCGGTACGTTTCTACTTAACGACCATTTTGCATCTGTCTTATTTGATACTAGCGCTGACCTAAGTTTCATATCCACTGAGTTTAAAAACTCCCTAGGCCTAGCAACCAGCAGGCTAGACACGCCTTATACTATAGAACTAGCCAATGGTAGGCAGATACGCGCGAACGAGAGGACTGAGCAATGTGTATTGGTCATGGGAGGTCACGGATTCAATATTAACTTATTGCCAATAGACTTGGGAAGTTTTGACATTGTGGTAGGCATGGATTGGTTAGTCGAGAACCACGCGGAAGTTATTTGCCATGAGAAGCAGGTTCGGATCCCACTGTTGAGCGGAGAAACCTTGGTAATTCAAGGGGAAAGAAGTGGAGTTGCGACAAAACTCATTTCGTGTCTAAAGGCGCGCAAGTGCCTGAGGAAAGGATGCTACGCCTTCCTGGCGCACGTAGTAGAGAAGAAAGGAGATGAACGAAAGATTGAAGACTTACCAGTGGTGCGCGAATTCCCGGAAGTTTTCCCTGAAGATCTGTCCGGATTACCGCCACCGCGACAAGTCGAGTTTCGAATCGACTTGGTTCCAGGAGCTGCACCAGTAGCTCGAGCACCCTATCGACTAGCTCCATCCGAGATGCAAGAGCTATCCAATCAGTTGCAGGAACTATTGGATAAGGGCTTCATACGCCCAAGCTTTTCACCCTGGGGAGCTCCAGTACTTTTTGTAAAGAAGAAGGATGGTTCATTTAGAATGTGTATTGACTACAGGGAACTGAACAAGCTGACAGTCAAGAATCGGTACTCCTTACCGAGGATTGACGACTTATTTGATCAGTTGCAGGGATCCAGTTATTACTCGAAGATAGATCTACGGTCAGGTTACCACCAACTTAGGGTCCATAAGGAAGACGTGCCGAAGACAGCCTTCCGAACTAGATACGGCCATTATGAGTTCTTAGTGATGCCTTTCGGGCTAACTAATGCGCCGGCTGTATTCATGGATCTGATGAACCGTGTGTGCAAACCATACTTGGATAAGTTTGTGATTGTATTTATAGATGATATTCTGGTTTACTCCCGAACCAGAGCTGAGCATGAACAACATCTGAGATTAATTTTGGGGTTGCTGAAGGAAGAAAAGTTGTATGCAAAGTTTTCTAAATGTGAGTTTTGGCTTAGAGAGGTTCACTTTCTCGGTCACGTTGTAAACGAGAAAGGAATACACGTCGATCCCTCCAAGGTCAAAGCCATCGAGAATTGGGAAGCGCCAAAAACACCAACTGAGGTGAGGCAATTCCTAGGACTAGCTAGCTACTATCGACGTTTCATTGAGAACTTCTCCAAGATAGCTTTACCTCTGACTGCGCTAACTCAGAAAGATAAGAAGTTTGATTGGGGCGAAAACCAGGAAGCAGCGTTTCAAATGTTAAAGCAAAAGTTATGTAGTGCGCCAATTTTGTCGCTACCCGAGGGGACGGACGACATCGTCGTCTACTGCGACGCTTCACATCAAGGACTCGGATGTGTCCTTATGCAGAGAAACAAAGTCATAGCGTATGCCTCTCGTCAACTCAAGGTCAATGAAAGGAATTATACAATGCATGATCTGGAACTTGGAGCAGTTGTTTTCGCGCTAAAGATTTGGCGCCATTATCTTTATGGTACAAAGTGTTTGATTTTTACGGATCACAAGAGCCTTCAACATATATTTGATCAAAAGGATTTAAACATGAGGCAACGAAGATGGGTTGAATTATTGAATGATTATGATTGTGAAATAAAGTATCATCCTGGAAAGGCGAATGTGGTAGCAGACGCTTTAAGTAGGAAAGAGCGAGCAAAGACGCTACGAGTTAAGGCTCTAAGATTGACCATTCGCGCAGACCTCACTACCCGCATCCGAGAAGCTCAACAAGAAGCCTTGAAATCAGAGTTTGTCATGAACGAATCTCTTGGGGGTATGATTAAGAATTTGGAGCTCAAAGAGAACGATACTCGATATTTTGCTAACCGCATATGTGTCCCTCTCAAAGGAGGATTGCGCGAGCAAGTGTTAAACGAAGCTCACAAAACGCGGTATTCCGTACATCCTGGCGCATACAAGATGTACCAAGATGTTAAAGCGCTGTATTGGTGGCCCAATCTTAAGGGCGACATCGCGACGTATGTCAGTAAGTGCCTGACGTGTTCAAAGGTGAAGGCTGAATACCAGAAACCGTCGGGGTTGCTTCAACAGCCAGAAATTCCCATGTGGAAGTGGGAACAAATCTCCATGGACTTCATTACCAAACTGCCGAGGACACCTAGGGGTTACAACACGATTTGGGTTATTGTAGACCGGCTAACTAAGTCAGCACACTTCCTGCCGATCAAGGAAACCGATAAGATGGAAAAGTTGGCCCGATTGTATATCCGAGAAGTAGTTTCAAAACACGGAGTTCCGGTATCCATCATTTCTGATAGAGATAGTCGTTTCACTTCAAGATTTTGGAGATCGTTACAAGGGGCTTTAGGTACTCGTCTTGACATGAGTACGGCTTATCATCCCCAAACGGATGGACAAAGCGAGCGAACCATTCAAACATTAGAAGATATGTTGCGCGCGTGCGCAATCGATTTCGGGGGTAGCTGGGATACTCATCTCCCATTGGTTGAATTTTCATACAATAACAGTTATCACACAAGCCTCAAGGCTGCGCCATTTGAAGCCTTGTATGGGCGCAAGTGTAGGTCCCCACTGTGTTGGGCTGAAGTGGGTGACAAGCAAATGACTGGTCCAGAATTGATCCAAGAAACGACGGACAAAATTTTCCAGATACGGGATCGCCTTAAGGCAGCGCGCGATAGACAGAAAAGCTATGCAGATGTGAGAAGAAAACCGTTGGAATTTCAAGTAGGGGATAGAGTACTTTTGAAAGTCTCTCCATGGAAAGGAGTCCCCCGTTTCGGCAAGCGAGGAAAGTTAAATCCACGATACATCGGACCATTTGAGATCCTGGAAAGGATCGGTCCAGTTGCTTATAAACTCCATTTACCCGCCGAACTTAGTGGAGTTCACGACACGTTTCATGTATCCAACCTCAAGAAGTGCTTATCTGATGAAACGTTAATTTTACCATTGGACGAGGTTCATATCGACAAACAACTACACTTCGTGGAAGAGCCTATAGCAGTAACCGATTGGAAAGAACAAAAGTTGCGAAGAAGCCGAATCAAGTTAGTAAAGGTTCAATGGAACTCAAAGCGTGGACCTGAATTCACTTGAGAAAGAGAAGACCAAATGCGCAAAAAGTACCCATACCTCTTCCAAAGGATAGCTCCTACCAGCGACACCTCCTAATTTCGGGACGAAATTCTCCTAACAGGGGGAGAATGTGACACCCGGTAATTTCCCAACCCCATAAACCATGTAACCAACCTAATTATTAGGAGATTGTGAATGTTATGCGCGCCATTATCAGCGCGGGCATATGTTATATGCGCCATGCGCTGGTGCGATGCGCGCCATGTTAGGATCAGCGCGGGCATATGTTATATGCGCCATGCGCTGATGCGATGCGCGCCATGTTAGGATCCGCGCGGGCATATGTTATGTGCGTCACGCGCACAGGTTTTGTGTTTTCACAACTTAATTTCATGTCGTTTGTCTAATGGGTTAACCTCCCCGCTTGATGCTAAGGCGGGTGCATACCTCTTCAATAATCAAATCATTTGTGCGCGTGCGGAGAGGGAACTAACCTCCCCGCATGGCGGGAACATTGAGAGCTAGTTTGTCTGATGCTCCAAGATGGAATTGACTTCAACATAACTGATCACTATGTTGAAATACCAAGACCTCATGGAGAATCTACAAATGAAACTCAACGTCCCTGACTATGAGAAGGTTACGCACCCACAACGTTTAAAGAAATGGCCTTCACGCAGAAGGCTATACGCGCAAGGCTACACGCACAAAACACTTAGTCTATTATTCAGATGTAAGGGGATTACCCCCGCCCAGAAAGAACCAGTTGCGTGTTTCAGAGATTTTTACCTTTTGACTGCACACTGACAACAGTACCAGGAAAAGTATACTGAAACACGAAATGTCAGCTGTCAGCCGCACCTACTCTCACCAACCACAGTCCTGCATGTACTGTCAAATCCATCAGAATCTTTATAACCACTCCCTAGGACCATCACCCCCATCCCTAAAATAAATAATAATAAACCCCATACCTTGTCATCATTACACCCAATATAAATAAGATTTCAATCCCCTAAATCAAGGGATTGTGTTCCCTTGAATTTGCCTATAAATAAGTATCAATTCTTGAATAAAAATATCACAACCACAAGAAACACACTCCAAACTCCTCTCTTAAACCTTTAATTCTGCACTAACCATTCCCCAAGCATCCGTTTCCAGTTCCATCGCTAGGTAAGCCGAAACTTTAGTCTTGAGATTTACTTTTCTGACCAGCCCATATATTCTTCGATTATTTGGTCTTAATACACATATTTCTTGTTATTTAAACATATTCTAGACTTCCAATTTCGAGGCTAACATCAGGAAACCCGAATCTCGTTTAATCTCTCTCTAAACCATCACTTAACAAGAATCACAGGTGAGTCTCACAGCCCCTATTTTCACTGTTTTTAAACTGTTTTCGGGGCGAGGGACACGTGTTTAAATTATGTTTTATCATGGTATATTTACAAGCAATGCAAACGATTATCTGTTCATGGTGTTTATCTTGGTTTTCAATGTGAGTGCGCAAGATTTAGAAAGTGATCACTTCGTCAATGGAACTCTAAGGGTAGGGACTACTGTGTTTGATCAACCCGCTCGTAGGGGTCGCATCTCTTTGCATAGACGAGTGCCTAGTATGGTCATGGGGTAGTACTACTGGTTGTAAAGCCCGTTCGTAGGGGTCGCACCTCTTTGCATGGACGAGCGCCTAGTTTTCCGAGCACAACGTCCGCGCGTAACCCGCGGGACGGTATTGTTTTAGCTCGTAGTGGCAGCGCCACTTTGCATGGACGAGCACGGTTTTCAGAAATGTCCGCGCGTAACCCGCGGGACGGCTTTATCAAGCAAATGTTTTAATGATGTTATCAGAAATATGTTTCAATATGGTTTTATCAAGGATATGATGCAATACGATTTATCAAGTCACCAAAACTTGTGAACTCACTCAGTTTATACTGATTCAAATGTTTTTACGTGTCTTTCAGGTGATAATTAGTAGCGCAAGGAGTCACACATAGAGCACTTCACGCAGAACATCTATAAAAATGGTTTTTGGAAGATTTTAGTTCTATCCCTTCCACACGCGTGGTTGTTCCCGCCGTGTAAGGGGATATGGCGCGGAAATCTTCAACGTTTTTCATATGTGGATGTTTTTATATGTAATTCTAAACAATGTAATGTATTTTGTACTAGACATTTCATGCGCAATGGAAAATTTATTTGAATGTTTGCAATGACCCGTGCTTGATTATCAATTCCCACTCGCGCGCACCCGGCTGTTTCCGCCGTTTAGGGCCGGGTGTGACAGAGCTTCATGTTTACTTCCTTTAGGCGCCGAAGGGTTTCTTCGATGTCTTTGAGCATTTGTTTTTCCTCCCTGCTTTTAATCACCAAATCATCCACGTAGACTTCTAAGTTTATTCCAATCTTCTCGTTGAAAATTGCATCCATGAGTCTTTGGTAAGTGGCTCCTGCATTCTTCAAACCAAAGGGCATTTTTGTGTAACAGAAAACACCCTTGTCAGTTCTGAAAGCAGTCTTGTCTTCATCCTGTGGTGCCATTTGAATTTGGTGATAGCCCTTATAGGCATCCAGGAAACATTTGAGCTTAAACGGCACCACAGAGTCCACCTTCATGTCAATGTTTGGGAGGGGGTAACAATCTTTTGGACACGCCTTGTTGAGGTCCTTGAAATCAATGCACATTCTCCATGACCCATTGCTCTTCTTTACCATCACAAGATTGGCTACCCATGTTTGATATCGTATTGGGCGAATGATATTCGCGCGCAGTAGATCTTCTACTTGCTCATTCATGGCCTTTGTCTTCTCGTCTCCCATGACTCTTTTCTTTTGAGCAATTGGCTCCACGGACTTGAATGTGTTGAGAGAGTGCTGCGCCAGCTCTCGCGGAACCCCAGTCATATCAGAATGTTGCCACGCGAAGACTGACATATACGTTGTGAGCAATCTTTTCATTCTCACTCTTGTGGCTCCGTTGTGATTGTTTGTTCTGGGAATTTTGGGTTGAGAATCCATTCTTCTGGCGCGTTGTTTGCCACTGGAAGCTTCATTCTCCCCTCTCGAGGTATACTTATTACTGCGCATAAATGATCTCAGTACACAAATGTTACTCCTGTTGGTGTTAGGAACCCCAACGCGCCATGCGCTGGTGACGGTATGGCGTTGAATTGGGCAATCGTTCCTCTGCCCAAGATCATACTATGGCATGAAGTGGTGGGCAAGACCAGGAAGTTGACAATTTCAGCTCGCTTGTGCTTCTCATCCCCCATAGTTAGTTCGTATTGTATCTGACCTAGGGGGTGAATAATTTCGTTTGAGACACCCGAGATTGGTGCACCCACAACTTCAAGCCTTGCTTGGTCTGCTGGATCCAACTTCCTGAAACATTGCTCATACATGATGTCTGACTCACTACCGGTGTCCACCAGGACTCTTGACACCTCATAATGAGCGATGTGTGCAGTGATGACTAGAGGGCTGCTGATAGACGGGCTTCCTCTGATTCTTGGAAAGATTATTTGTTGCTCGCGCCAATCCCCTTGGATTTGCGCGCTTCTCTTCCTCGATCTTTGCCCTTGCCTTCTTCCTTCAGCTACACAGATTCTTTTGAATTTTTTACTGGCTGAGGCTCCGTCTGGTTGTTCGTTCTCTGGTCTTGGATTTTTTACCAGGTGAGCCAACTTGCCTGATTTCACATCTTTTTCGATCGCATCCTTCAAATGATGGCATGCATCAGTGTTGTGCCCTGTGGATTTGTGAAACTCACAATATTTGCCACTGTTCGGTGGTCCCTTATGGAGTAATGGCCTGGGGTTTTTAAACTGGACATTCTCTGTGCTTAACACTTGCGAAGGCGTTTTGGTGATGGGAGTCCATATTTTTGATAGAGGTCTGTTAGGCTCTCTGCCGCCTTCCTTATTGTCACCTTCTCCGCGATTAAAAATGTCTTTTTGGGGTTAGGGTGAACTTTGTTGCGCTTGCTTTTCTGTAGGAGAATAATTGGTTTGTTGCAACCTGGACCATACAGAGTTTTGTTTGCGCCTCTTTTCATTGTTGCGTGGTGCTTCTGTTTGATGCCCTTTATCTCTTGCTCTGTCTTGGGCAATTTGCTTTTCATTTCGCGCGAAGACTCGCGATGCTTCCATAAGCTTAGCCCAAGTGGTTGGCATGCCTTCTCTGCTCACGAGAGCTCTGCGGAGTTGATCACTGCGCGCACCTTGTATAAAGGCCACGCGCAAGAGTTGTTCAGTGATGCCTCCAATTGCAAGAGATTCCTGATTGAAACGAGTTATGTAGTCTTCAATGGTTTCATCATTCCTGCGTACGCAGTGCATGATGTCATCGGGGTCGCGCGTGTGTCTGCGCTGCTGTACAAAGTGAGCCTGGAACTTTTCCAATAGCTCTTCGAACCCATCGATTTGTCCTGTCTGCAAGCTTTCGAACCAGACACGCGCTGCGCCCGTGAGGCAGCGAGCAAACATGTGACACCATGTTGGCATCGTCCAGCTTTCTAAGTTTCCAGTGTTATAAAAACCTTGTAAGAAATCATCTGGATCTGTTGTACCATCGTACTTGCCTAAACCACTTGGCATCTTGGTTTTGTGTTGAATGGGAGCCTTCGCAATACGCTCAGCGAATTTTGAATGTTTTACCAAGATGGCTGGCCTATATGGTGTGGTTACGTCCACTTGCTCTTTCGCTTGTGGGTTGTATGGTATGTATAAATCCATATCAGCTTTGGCTCCAGATGCTATGTGCATGTGTGCGCGAAGCTGTGAACCTCCTGCATGAGTATCTCGCGTCTTCTTCATGTTGTGCACCTCTTCCTCATCACTAATATCAGCTTGTTCGGTGTGAACAGAATGACCGTCTTCCAGCGCGCGCGTCTTTTTTGTTGTTCCCTGAATGGTTTGTTTATCAAATGCGAGCCTTTGTGTTAAATCGGCTAACTTTTTGTGTTTTACCAACTCATTGTATTTGTCCATTAAACGCCGTTGTTCGTTTATGAGCCATTCTTTAGGGTCATTGGTTTCAACTTCCGGGGCCATTGGTCCTTTTTGTTTTGCACCAGTCAGATTTTGGAACGTGAGATCGTCTGGGGGAGTTTCAGTTTGACTATGAAGTGTTGTGTTGAAGGGATGGTTACTGGTGGTGCGCGCAGTGTCACGCGGCGCCCTCAGAACCTGATGTCCCTCATTAACATCCTCAAGCTCATTATCCTCCAGAACTTGATCATTGTTTCGAACACCGGAAACCATGGTGAAGAGAAAATTGATAAAATAGTAGTTTTGTTGCCGTTGTAACAGGTGATGGCGCCAATGAAGAAGCGTGGATCGACTTACTTGTATACGATCAACGTTCCTCGGGTACGAATATGCTATATCACCGATGGTTTTCCGAGATACGAGTTCTTCCACCTACAAAACGAACAGCACCGTGAGCTTACCCCTCAGAAAGGGACAGAGGGGTCCTCTTTGGGGTAACCCTCCGGTGTGAGAATCAGGTATTGTAGGAGAAGATAATCAAGATGTAAAAATGAGTAAAGGACTTAGAATATATTTTCTTGCCCCCTCAAACTGTGGAGGTGGTGTGGTATTTATAGTATTAGGGTTTCCAATGACTGGGCTCAGACCCAATTAGGGCCTTTTTGGCCTCCTCCTATTGCTTCGCGCCACGTGTACTTAGGACACCTGGTGCTTTTTCATTGATTATTCTCTGACCAAGGTATTTCACCTGACCCATGTGCCATCACGTGGTGACACATGGGCTTTGCTGAGTTGTCCACCCTTCATTGGCAGCTGTCAACATCAGCACATTCTTTATTCCTTAAAATATACCTTCTGGAAGGTTGCCTGATGAGTACAATCATGGTTGTCCTTATCCTGATTTAGATTAGTATATTGTCTCATTTGTTGTGTGTCGCTTACGCGCGGCCTTTATGCGCCTATCCCGGGGATGCGCAAGGTCTTCTCTTTATTCTCACAGATGTTTCATGCGCTTGCGCATATGTGATATGCGCCACTGGCAGATGTTTCATGCGCTTGCGCATAGGTTTTGGCTTTGTGTCTTCATGACATCCTGATTTCAAGCCTCTTGTGTATATCTTGTGGGTTGACCCGCCCCGCTCGATGTTAAGGCGGGTGCATACCTCTTCACAGGGCTTTTGTTTATGGAGTAGGTTTACGGCTTGTTGATTTAGGGGTGATGATGAACACGAAGAAGATGAAATGAAACCCCTTCGAGATCGAATTTGTTGAGTCTGGTCTTTCTTTAGCCTTTTTATATATTTTTTTCATTTTATGTATTTTGTTTTTTATTTTAATTTTAGCATTTGATATATTTACATTTTTAGTGGCATACTCAAAGTGCCACTAAAATCATAATTTAGTGACACTTGAACTAAGTGACACCAAATATGTGTTATAAACAAAAATGACATACACAAAGTGCCACTAAAAACATAAATTAGTGGCACAAACGCTAAATGCCATTAAAAATGTGTGTCACTAGATTTTTAGTGGCATACTTAAAGTGTCACTAAAATCATAAATTAGTGGCACTAAAACTAAATGACATTATAAACAAAGATGTCATACGCAAAATGCCACTAAAAACCTAAATTAGTGGCACAAAAGCAAAATGCCACTAGAAATGTGTGTCACTAAATGGCTTTTTATTTATGGGGAATAGAGTAGATTTTACACAAATACTCAATTGGTCCCTAATTAGGGGCAAAATGATTAAAATGTTATCATGAGCAATACATATGAGAGAGAGATGAAAACTTAACATTCATTAATGGAAAAAAATTAAATTGATAATTTTTTTAAAATAAAGGACAAATTAGCAGAAATTATTTTTTAAGTAAAGGACAAATTAGCAGAAATCAGAAATAAAAAGGACAAAAGTGTGAGTAAAAAAGGAAATGAATTTATCGGAACTTTATAATTACCTAACTATTTAACAGACGTATTATTGGCAATTCCATATAAGTTGAGGGTACCTAAACGAAATTATAAATGTTTATTTAACTCCTCTGTTCCCAAACAAGGCCATTGCAAAAAAACCTGAATATTCATACACAGAACCACCGCTTACAAGCTTGGTGTCGAGTACACGTGGCCGGTGGCGGAGACTGGTATTGTTGCCACCATTGGTTCTGGCAAAGAACCTTTCTTTACCCTACGGGCTGATATGGATGCTCTTCCTATCCAAGTACATATTTTTAACTTAATAATTATTTATTTAACTATAGATACTCTTCTTTATTAGTATAAACTTAGATGTTTTTGTCTGAAACTTTTGGGCCAAACTTCGCTACTGATCAACGATACCATCTTCGTAAATATCGTCTAGGGGTGTTTGGCCGAGCTTCTTAAAGCTGTTTTTTTTTTAAACAAAAGCAAAAGCAATTTTAAAAAGCTTTAATTTGAAGTTTTTCAAGCTTTAAACTGAAGCTTACTGACAACTTATAATTTTCTAAAAATAAAATAAGCAAATAAGGCATTTTTAAAAAACAACTTATAACTTTCTAAAAATTAAATAAGCAAATAAGGCATTTTTAAAAACTCACCAGACACCCCCTTAAAAAAATCAAAATATGCAATATATAAGTTTTTTGTTTTCTCTTTTGGTTTGTGCCTCTTCCATACCAGTTTGTAGAACGAAACCAATATCAACCGAATTCTCGTCACGTACTCATTAGTCGTTACAATGCCCAGGTTGAATCTCACTAAATAAATTAATGTATATTAATTTCTTTACTTAATTATATATGTATTTTAACATATAAACTATTTTTTCCGAATTTTAATTCTGTGATTAACATATTATTTATTTTACTATTATGGACCATGAGCATCCATTAAACTGAAAAACCAAAATGAAACAAGAATCTATAGTTTGTTTTATGTTTTTCGTAAAAAGCGAACTTGCGGTTTTGTTTTGATTTTGCATGTTATGAAACTAAAAAGATCAAACCGGATTTATACATATTCATATGTGATTTTTATTTTAAGTAATTTATAAGAATTTAGTAAATAATACAACCTAAATACTTTAGCCTAAATTTCTATTTGTGGATCAATTATTAATTAACAAAACAAATTAAGACACGAATTAAGACACAAATTCGTTATTTCAGACCAATTTCATTTTATTTGCTGGCCAAATATTTGAAGCTCAAATGGCATCGAAAACAAACCACATCCAACAACATATAAAACAAAACGGTTTTCAAAAATTTCTGTTTTAAGTCTTATGTTAGTTCAAAATCGTCTCAAAACCGACTCTTTACCGACTCTTTCACACCCTTAGTCCTAATGATTTGTTTTAACAAAAAAAAAACTATTTTACTCCTAAATTTTGTGTTTCGTGTTTATAGTTTTAAAGGAGAATGTATATTTATTTTTTCTAAGGTATTTGATCTCTTTAAATTGGTGTTTCTTATCAGGAATTGGTCCAATGGGAACACAAAAGCAAGATCGACGGAAAGATGCACGCTTGCGGCCATGATGCTCATACAACTATGTTACTAGGAGCCGCTAAGTTGCTCCAAGCTAAACGACATGAACTTAAGGGAACCGTAAAGCTGGTTTTCCAGCCTGCCGAAGAGGGTCTCGCTGGAGCATACCATATGTTAAAAGATAGCGCACTTGACAACATCAAAGCCGCATTTGCCATCCATGTAGTGCCACAATTAAAGGTGGGTATGGTGGCTTCACGGCCTGGTACGATGCTAGCGGGTTCAGGAAGGTTTACAGCCACCATTAAAGGTGCCGGCGGACATGCGGCAAACCCACATTTATCGAGAGATCCGGTTGTGGCTGGTTCAATGGCGGTTGTTGCTCTTCAACAGATAGTATCTAGAGAAACCAACCCACTCGATTCTAGAGCAATATTCTGAATTTGTACTTTGGGTCAAGTTATTCTACGAATGATAATAAAAATTAGAGGGATGAGAAGGATTTGTAGCCACGAAAAAAAACCCTTAAAAAACAAACCATAACTCAAAGTTTTGATAAAAAATCGAAAAAGGTAAAAACACCAAAATGTTTCCAACGTCTTTTTCGTTCTAAAATAAGGACACAATAGTGAGTGAAAAAGATCATTGTGTCTTTTTGTTTATCATTATGTTTTTTGTTTATTTTTGCCATTGATTGTGTCTTTTTATCTTGACATTGTGTCTTTTTTTTTTGTATATTGTATTATATTACTCAACATTGTGTCATATTTTGTTTGGCATTTTGTTATATCTTGCTATCTATTGTGTCTTTTTTTAGTTATAATTGTGTCTTTTGTTCATTTTCGTCATTGTGTATTTGATATCGGTATTGTGTCTTTTCTTAATTGTTTTTTTAATGGGAATGATGAGGAAACGTTTTAGTCCTTTAAAGTTTTTCGTTTTTATTTATATTTTGAGTTATGATTTTTTTATTATTTTTCTAAATTTATTTTTAAAGGTTTCTTTGTGTGTTTACAAATTTTTCTTACATTTCTCATTTTATCTTAGTTTGTATTTTAACTTTACCCTTATACCTAGCAGATTAGTAATGGTACATTGTCACGTGCTTCAATTGTACTGTGAGCCTAAACTATTATTTCACATTTCTCGTATTTCACCTATACACGTTTGTAACATACGGATTTAAAACTTAATAAAAATAATTCGATTGATTTGTGTTTTGAATTTGGTTCAGAAAGATAATTGATTTTCATCATACCAAATCATTATAATTATATTTTATCTCAAAATATCATTTATAAATTATTAATTTTCACTATAAAATACTCCCTCCGTCTCATTTTAAGTGTCGTGGTTTGACTTTTCAAGTCTTTTCTTTGCAATCTTGACCGTAAATATATTTGTCCGTGTAATATAATACTTGATGAAAATTATATCAATGTAAAATACATTTAAAATCCAATCTATTCATATATTTTACATCAAGTATTATATATAACACAAACAAAAATATTGTCGGTCAAAATTAATCAAGAAAGATTTGAAAAATCAAACTAAGACATTTAAAATGGGACAGAGAGAATATATAATATTATTGTATTTAACTACAAAACACGAGTTTCTAACATAGTCAACTAATAATGTAAAATTAGTGAAAAGCTTTAATAGAAATATATGAATGGTTGAAATAATGATTTGAAAGCTGTTTAGATCTTGGCACGGATCTTAGCTAATTCTCTAAAAGGATTCAAAGTATTGAAATTAATTATTTTATAGAACAGCATCTACCTATTCTAATAAAGTAAAATAATTGAAACATGTGTCAGTTTGTGGTTAATCCTCACAATGTTTTTCCCTCCAAAACTAATATATGTCATAGATTAATAATTATTCACTTTCCTTTTACATTTCATTTATATTATATCTAAAACATGATTAAATTATTCATTTTT
The DNA here is from genome assembly GCF_021521415.1 of Bidens hawaiensis. NCBI lineage: Eukaryota > Viridiplantae > Streptophyta > Magnoliopsida > Asterales > Asteraceae > Bidens > Bidens hawaiensis. The sequence goes on along the minus strand of NW_027501144.1, from coordinate 33,096 downwards.
ATTTAAAGTTTATTTATTTTATAACTATACATTTTTATAAAAATAAATATATACATATTTTATACTACAATACATTATTAGAATATATTTCACAACATATTAGTGTTCTTGTGTATGTTTTTGCACGTTCATTTTTTTATTAAGTTTGTTTTTTTTTGAAAAAAATCATTTTGTGATATAAATAAAATCAATTTATTTATAATGATACAATCATAGATGTAATACATTTTTTATATACATTATGTATTTCTTTATTTGTAAATTAATTATTTAGATCATCCCGTGTATTACACGCACACGCGCGTTATACATAGAACTTTCTTTGCTTTAAGGTCCTTTTTTTGACGGCTACTTTGTAGGTTGTTACTGTCGGACAATTTCATGGAGGCGTGGCCGATAATGTGATTCCGGATAGTTTTAGAATTTCGGGAACTTCGAGGTTTGTCTTTGGAAGGTCTTGATCACACAAAGACAAGAATTAAGCAGGTAATTAACTATGAGAAATTTCAAACATCCTAATATCCTATGCATTACTAGATTTATGAAAAATGTTGCATTTAGTGTTTTTTATTGACCTAAGTATATAGTGCAGTACTCCTTGGGATCGAATTTGCTATTTCTTAGACCTAAATTTAATCGGAATTTCAAATGAAAACATTTCATCTAGCTAGTGTTGTATTTTCTTACACAAAAAAGGAATAAGAAGTCACACTTCGGTCTTAAAGGCTGTGCATGGTTTTTTTGTCGGATCTAATGTCATTCGATTTTTTGAATTTAAAAATCATTCGATTTCGGTTTCATGTGGTTTTTTTTTGTTGTTGACTTTCACTTATGGATTTAGTTCGGTTTCAGCCTTTCCGCTTTATCTTTTGGCTTAAAAATTTAGATGGAAAAACGCCCCCAAATAATTAATTTGGGTTTGCAGCTTTAAGGCTTAAGTTTTTACTTATTTACAATTAACTTTTTGGTACAAATTTGGATATAAATCCTTTTTTGTTGTATCATTTATTAATTACTTAAAAATGATTTTTTTTTGTTAGCGGTTTATGTGATTGGGGTTCTAATTGGCTAGGCTTGATATTTTGTTGTTAACAAAATCGAAACTAAACCGAAAAATAATTGTTTGAAAAACGTAAAACAGAACTCTATATGCCTCACAATGGCTGTTTGTCTTTAGATCGGTTATTCCTATTATAGTTAGCTTATTTTTGTTTCGTGAACACCCTTTACACTTCACAAGTGTGATTACACTATAAATTAAAAATCAAGTTGGAAAGGAAACCAAAAGCCCAAGACTAATATAAAAACATATTATTTTTTCATAATTTTATAAGCATACACCTAAAAACGTATGATTTCAGGTTATCGAAATGCAAGCCAGTGTTCACAATTGCCAAGCGGAATTGAATTTTAGGGAGGAAACACCGCTACCATACCCAGTAATGATAAATGATAAAGGGATGTATGAACATGCAAAGACGGTGGCGGAAACCATATTAGGAAAAGCCAACGTGCACTTGATGCCTGTAGTAATGGGAGGCGAGGATTTCAGCTTTTTTGGACAGAAAATGGCTGTTACTATGTTTTTCATTGGGACTGGCAACGAGACACATACCGTACCAGAAAATTTACACTCGCCAAATTTTGTTATTGATGAAGAGGCGGTTAAGGTGGGGGCAGTCTTTCATGCTGCTGTTGCGATTTCTTACTTGAAATCCTATGAAGATGGTGTGAAAATTACCACTCATGATGAGTTGTAAGGTTTTATTAGCTTGGTTATGAATATGGAAAATAAGATGGAGCATGAATAATCAGAGATGTTAAGAACTTCATGTAAAATGTTTTTTTAAGTTCAAGCCGTAGGCTATGAATGCTTTTTAAAATAGTATATATTATATTTGGCTACATGAATAACTGAGTTGTTTATTTATAATATTTTTCTTTTGAGAACTCTTAACGTTATGTTTCCGAGTTAATTTATTGATGAAAAAGAAATGGAATGAGAGGAAAGAAAAAAATTATTGTGTTTCAAAGTTTTTATCAAAGAAGGAAAAGAAATGAGATGAGAGAAAATTGTGTTCTCAAGTTTCATTAAATGAAAGAAAAGAAAACAGATGGAAGAAAAATAAGAAGAAATAAAGAGTAAATTGGAATGAATTGTTTTCTTTTCAATTTTAAAAAGTTCGATTATTTATATATAAAAAAAAAATTAAAAAGAAATGTGAAGAAAGAAAGGAAAGGTAAAAGAGAAAAGAAAATAAAAGAATTTATTTTTCTTTCTTTTCTTGTCTCTTATTTATTGAACTCGGGAACAGAGCGTTAAGGTTTTGTCTGTCTTTCTTTCTTTCTTTTCCTTTTTATTTTATTTTTTCTTTTAACGGCTGACACGCCCCTCTAGGTATACTATGAAGGAGGTTTTCTTGTTCGTTAAGAAAAAATGTGCTTATTTTCGTTTGTGTCCGTCCATTAAGTGTATAAACAAACGATTCACGAACATAATTAAACGAACGTTACTAAAAATATGTAAACAACATTACGGCTTAAAATTTATTCAAACTAAACTATATCGTAACTAACCTAAAAAATTTAAATGAATATATTAAGAAATGCATGAATGACCTTATACAAACATAAACTAACAAACAAACCAGACACGTGTTCATGTCGATCGTTTAACTAAACGAACAAAAGTTTCTATCATGTTCTTCCATTTATTAATTAAAAAAACATAAATGAATTTCCCGTCAAACGGTTCATCAAAAGTTTTGGGTTTGTTTACTGGCCTAATATAAGCTACAAATAAAATAATGTGTATCCTAATTATGCAAATCAGGTTATTATTATCAAACAAAAGAATTATGTAAGACACATGTCCTGGTGTCCTATATTGGACGTTGAATTTACTCATAAACATAATTCTAAATATCAGAATTAATTAAAATTTTCTCGGAATAATTAAACTTCAACCGTCATTACAAAATCTTATATTAAACAAAATATTCAAACATGTTTTTTAAGTTCTAACATCACTAAACATCATAACTTCCAATCTTCAGGTGACAACTTCTTTATTCTTCTGTCATGTGTGCTCCTCAAGACAACTGTTTCATCATATTTTTCAGCGTGCATACTAAAAGTCAACTACGTTGCGGGAGTTCTAGTTTAACAGACAACATACCATACACATACTTACACATACGTATCCGGAGATACACATTACTTACATAGCATGTTCATCATTCTTTCATTCATATTTACTTTCATACTTTCTCATCTTTACTTACTATACTTTACTCATACACAACATAAAGAGCTTTTAGCCCTATAACTTTCGTAGATATTATTAGGGTCTGCAACCCTTTACCCTTCACATATATTATTAAGGCATGCAACCCTCTAACTTTCGCATATATTATTAGGGTCTGCAACCCTTTAACCTTCGTACATATTATTAGGGTCTGCAACCCTTTAACCTTCGCATATATTATTAGCGTTACTTTTATGGATAATAAATATTGTTCCTTCTATGGATAATATATAACGTTCCTTCTAGGCTTCTATATATAACATTGTTCCATCTATGGATAATATATAGTGTTCCTTATATGGATAATAGTAAATGTTTTTTTAATATATATTATGTAATGTTCCTTTTATGGATATTTATAAAAGTTGTTTACGTGAAAAGAATAAAGCTAGAAATCACTCAACGTGTAGCTGACTTTTAGTATGCATGCATGTATGGTTGATGACGTGGCGAGCTTGAGGTGCGTACGAGGCTATCCATATTTAAGATTAGTTGTAGAATGAAGTTAAATGTAAAAGTTTTAGTTTCCGCTATAAATTGCATATGCTTCCGTTGTAAAAAACTTAGTTTATGAGTAAATCCAACGCTAAAGTAGGGTTCCCGGGTCCGGTGCCTTACAGGTTGGTATCATATCAAAAGTTTGAGATATTTAAGCATCCTTACATGCTTAGGCTCAAACTGAGAATGGGACTGAAGAAGATAGTCAGTATGGATAGCTGTATGCCACTCAAGCAAGCTCGCAAGTAGTAAAGAATATAACTGATTTGAATGTTAGAATGTACACTATAGTATGAAAGAAAGTATGCGTTAAAGTACATGACTAAGTCATGTGTTAGTTAGGATAGGTTGATATAAATTGTTGTGAATGCTAGCTTAATCGCTAGAGGTAAGTATATATGTGAATGTTTATAGTATGATTAACGTAAGTAAGGTGTAGAATCTAGCACAAGTGTGATCACGAAGGGAAGTATGTAGGACAAGGGAAGTAACGTGATTGGTTACTTACAACTAGCCAACGTCATTAATTGTTTACCTTATAAATATTGTGCTAAATGGTTCCTAGAGTGACGACGTTCGTGTTCCCCTTATAGAATACGGATGGCTGGTGCAAGAAGAGTGCGCGGAGGAGGTCGTACTGGGTGTCGTGGTAGGCCATTTGTTATCGGGTGGCCCTCAGAAGAATTGATGGTTGATTCAAGGGAAAAAACGTCGTAACTACTCTAGAGCATAGTAAGATTGAAGGCTACCAGCATGACCCTGCTATTCAAGCTGCCATTCCTAACGTCGTAACTAATGCGATAAAGAACCTGCCGCCATAAAAGTCTGCTTGAAGCAACACCAAAACTACCAAGCAGTATGGGAATACACTGAGAAGGACGATGAGACTAAAAAGACCGCCTCGAGCATTGTTCGGCCTGTGGAAGTTAAAAAATGGAAGAAGGGTAATGACAGGTGCAACTATAAGTCTTTCAAAGGTTGTGACCCACCGAAACTGACTAGTTTGGGAGACGCGGTAGCTACTCTCCAATGGATAACTGCTTTGTACAAGATTATTCGAATCAATGAATGCCGTCCCAATCAAGCAGTGGGGTTTGGACAAGTCTTTTGGTGATGAAACCCTCTTCTGGTGGAAAACGGTTGAGCAAAGAAAGAACTCATATGAGATTTGAAGGAGATGGTGATGAAGCGTTTTTATGCTGACGCGAAGGTAGAAAGGGAAGAGTTCAATTTTTGAAATTTAAGGCGGGTAAAAAGACACACCGCGAGTACACCACTGAATACAATCGTATGTCCAGGTTGGTTCCAAACATGGTTAATACTAAAGCGAAGAGAATCAATTTCTACGTAAGAGAACTATCATAACATGTCTGAACATTGGTTAGGGCTAATAAACTCGCAACATTTGATTCAGTTGTGGAATTGACTGAGATTGTTTATGATGATCTTGTTATCGGTGAATATGAGTGTTAGGCTAGACTTTATGGTTTATACTTAATCTAGTTGGGTTTGGTTTTGGGCTATTATGTAATATCGAAAACGTTAGGCTTCTTGTATGGGCTTGGGTCGTAGGGTGTTGGGTATTATATAAACCTTGTAACTAGGTCATTATAGGGGGTCGATCAGTAGTAGAACGGGGTGTGAGGTATAGGGTTAATCGGCATCGTATTCTTAATCATATTGTAATCCTTGTGAAGGGTTTAAGCACCCGACGTTATATAAAGTGTGTTTTGAAGTTAATCGTGTGTTTATTTGTGTTTGTTCGTATTTGTCTTGAATCAATTCGTTGTTAATTTCTGCCTAACATCGGGTTTATTGATATCACATTGAAAGATCCTGTTTTGGGACTTATAATTGATATCAGAGCCTATAGATCTATTCTAGGCTCGGTGTTGGTGATATCAAGGATTCAAGATTGTGTTTTTGGTTGATGTTCTTTGAAATTTTTCTGGAAATCATGATCTGTGGAAACTATATGTTCTTCTTGTTCATCGGGTTGTTTGAGCTATTTTTAGGGTATTGTTGTCCTGATCTCTGAATTCAATTCAAATCCCTGAATTCTCGGGATTTGATTTGTTTACCAAATTTGATCTGATCAACATCAGGTTCTAGGGCAATAATCAAAGTTCACGGCATAAACTTTTTAATCTCGGAAACAAATCATTGTTATCGGGAAAATATCATGGCTCTCGGCATCTTTTGATCATTCTCGGGTGTCAAACAAGCATTCTCGGCAATTAATCACGGTTCTCGGCTTCATTTGATCGTTCTCGAGTCTAATTGTTCAAGGGTTCTCGGGTTCTCAGCTCAGTTCAAGGGTTCTCGGGTCTAACTAGTGTGTTCTCTGCTATTGGGTTCTCGACCACGGAGTTTTCTGCTTCCACTGTTTTCGGGTTTTCATTTTCTTTTGGGCCTAGATACTTTGGGCCATAGATAATTGGGCTTAAAGTTTTTTGAACTGCTATATTGGATTGTTTCTTGGACTTTAGATTGAAATGGACCAGTTAAGTAAATAGTGATGAAGTTGGATTCCATTATGTGAACTGCTACTCGTTTACCCCATCTATTGTCTCATGAAGGGTTTGTTGAGTGGAAGTTCAGGTTTGAAAAGTATGTGAAGATGAAGGATGCATATATTTGGAGAAGCATTGCCAGGGGTCCTCAACCTATCACTTATCAGTGAGAAAATAGTGATGAAGTAGTTGTAAAGCCCGTCGAACTGTACTGCGAATCGGATTTTGAAAAGATTAAAGAGGATGAGAATGCTCTTGCCGCTCTAACAATGGCCCTTTCACCTGAAATTGCTCAAGGATTCAGAGAGCTACAGTCTGCTAAAGCGTTATGGGAAGCCCTTATTGAGGTGTATGAGGGAAACGAGGATATGAGAAGGAGTTGGCAGGATCTGTTGCGACAAAAATTTAATATGTTCAATCATGTTTTGGGAGAATCTTTGGAAACACAACTTCAAAATATCTATTATGTTGGTTACCGAAATGAGATCTGCAAACATCAATCTGACTTCTATTGAAACAAATAACAAGTTGGTCAACTCTCTGCCACAAAGCTGGGACATGGATGTTGCAGTGATCAAAAAGACAAAGGATCTAGCCAGATTAACTTTGTCAGAGGTGATAGCTATCATTAAGTCATGTGACATGGATGATAAGAAACGTGCCATAAATCATGCTAACTCCTACAATGGGTTGTCTATAGTTTTGCTTCTAGTAATGCTCTCATATCACAAGACAATTTTTCTATGTTCAAATCATCTCAAGGTCAACATGCTCAACCACAGCAGGCTCAGAGCAACTTCTCAATGTTTAGGTCCTCCCAAGGTCAATCTACTTATCCACCACCACAGCCTACTCCTGTGTTCTTTCAACAACCTGCTCCAGCAGCTAAGCCTCAATCAGCTGTTGGGTCTTCCAGTCAGTCTCCCACTCAAGTTCTTGCTATTTCAAAGGAGACTCAAGAAAACATTGCCTTAATGGCAGGTTTCATGAACTACTACAATGCTTTTCTTTGCTGAGTTGGATCAAATCCATCCAGGTGTTGTGGAGAAAATGGATATCTTATGGCAAATAGCCATGGCAGTGTTTAGATCAAAGAAGTTTACCAAGAGAACATGCAGAAACAACTGGAATTTACCAGCTAACAAGAAAGTGGGATTCAATAAAGATACTCAGAGGTGCTATAACGGTCACGAGCCGGGTCACTTTGCTCATGAATGCATGAATCCAACCAATGAGGGAAACAGGGAAAGGGAACTGATTTCGGTGAATGGTGCTAGATGAGAAAATGCAGCTGTTGCTGGAGAGAATGAGCGGGGATTGGTGGCTCAGCAATTTGATTGGAAAGACTAGATGGCATCACTAAACATAAACAATCAGACTGCGAACCTTGCTCAGATTGATGGTGTTGAAGAAGAGAACGATGCAGGGGAGAAAGTAAAGGATCTTCAGTTTGCTTTCATAAACTCTACTTCTCCCCGCTCACCTGAGGTAAGTTTTGAACTGTGTTTTCAATCTTGCATTAATAAGGTAGACATGTATAGAGTTCACAATAGTAATCTGATTAGAGTTATGGAAGGTATAAAATATGAAAATTTTGCCCTTAAGAAACTTGAAAAGGCTTTAAAAGATAAACTAGCGGCAAAACAAAAGGATTTCTCCAAACTTCATACAGATTTTAGCGTAAGATGTTGTCACCACTTAGATGCAAAACAGAAAATTGCCGAGCTAATTTCCGACTTAGATGCTTCTAATTTGGAGATTGCAAAATTAACTAATAAATTTGAAAACGTTGAATTCAACTTTAAAAAATTTGATGTCTATAATGCTGTTGTTGAATCTATGGTTGAAAAACAGTTAAAATGGAAAGAGAACAAGGGTGAGGGTATTGGGTACAACGTAGTTCCTCCTCCATATAATGACAATTACACTAGGCTTCCTCTTACTAAAGAAGAGGAAGCAAGGGAACCATTCATGCAGTACGGCAAGCCGACTGCAAATGGCAAAACTGTTTATGGTTCAGTCAAATCTACTGAACCAACATTGAGAGTATACGATACTAATGTGTTTACTTCACGTGCAGATGAAGTAATTATAGAGGTTGGACTGATGGGGAGGAAGATTTACTTGTTTTAAATAATAAAGACATTAATTCTACTGTTTCTTTAAATTTGCCTGTTTTGGATTCTGTTGCTACTAATGTTTGTGTGGGCTTTATTTTTTTTAAGAGAAAAGACAATTGTGTGGTTGATCCTTCTAAAACTTTTAAAACTTGTGGTGTGGTTTCAAATAAAACTAATAAAAATAAAAAGTTTGCATAAACATTTGTCACCTAAGTTTGTTAAAGAAGGAAATTCATGTGTGCAGAGTTGTAACAAATCAAATGTTCAGTCCAAAGCAGGACAAACTGACTCACACAATAGGTCAAGACCAGGGGTTGACCATAATGATTTTTATATTAAAAGTCAAACATGTTTTAATTGTGGCATTCCTGGTCACATTGCTAGAAATTGCCCACACCGTCCTTATGTCCAATACTACAGACATAATAAGAGGAATATGCCTCGAGATACCTTCAATAAATTTAATTCTAATAAATTAAGGTATTACAGGGCAAACCCTCCTGAACATAATTGGAAAAGAAACAAGGCTGACAGGTTGAAATCCCATCAGACTAAGCCTGCCATGTTTCAAAAGTGTGATGGAAAATCGATTTAGGTCTCGAGACCAAATTCGGCCTCTAGATCGAAATCAATCTGGAAACCAAAGTACAACATGACTTTCGTCCGCAAACCAGACACAAAGTCAACTGTTTACATTAGTCACAAAATTCTAATACCCGACTAAAAATGGTTGCCTAAATCTTTGGTGTCCAAATCACAAAAGACTTTCTGTTCGGTCTTAGATAACCAGGAAGACATGTCATGGCAACCTGTATCTAGAATAGATGAATCAGGAGTACCCAGTATTACTATGGACTAGGTACCAAAAACTAATTAATTCCGCACATCGTGCTGGAACAACTATGGAGGAATATCATCAGGCCCTGGTATGTTGATAATGGCTGTTCCAGGCACATGACAGGATACATCTCTCAACTGCACGACATTCAAATATTTATTGGAGGGTATGTTTCCTTTGTGGGAGGAAGAAAAGGGAAGATCACACATAAGGTTGCAGTAAATAATGGTGTTCTTAAGTTCGAAAATGTCAATTTTGTTACAGAGTTGAAACACAGTCTGTGTAACAACTTGGATTTTCAAATTTATATTTTATATTCGTTACACGAATCGTTTTTATATTCGGGAAATTTACCTAAGAAAATATCGCGTTATTCGAGATAATATTATTTTATTAATATTTGTTATTTATATTTATTTATTATCTATATATTAACTTCCAAATATATACAATTCTCACCCAAATCAAAACTTTAACCTATTTTTGTATCCATATCCAAACTGCAGGGGCTATTTAGCAAATCTGTGAATATATTATTATATTATAACAAAAACCCATTTACCCAGTTACACAAGCCCAACCCATATCGTACCCGATGACCAGTTTGATTTGCTTAAACCACAATTCTCGCTCTAAACTAGGAATAGAATCATGGTTTTGATTCCTCTTGCTTAAATCGTCCTCGCTGACACTGTTAATTAAGAAAACGAAATCAAATTTTATACGTATTAACTAATAACCTAAACCGGCTTTCACCCGTGTATCCATATACATTATAATAAGGATTATAATTCAATTAAACCTACACAAATGACCTTCAAAACATCGCCAACAATAACCCCATGGTCAATTGTATTACCTTGGTCTGCATATCGGATTTTAACCCCAGTTTCTTGTCGTCCGATCCTTCGCACAGATTCTAGATCAGATTGATGTGTGTCTAATGATGCTCTTTCTAAGTAACTCACAACTAAGCTTTAAATTTATAAAGCAAGACTCCTAAAGAAACCACACAAAACTGGCAAGTGTACCGATCACTAATAGTATAGAACTAAGGAAGTCCGAATATTGAACACAAGGACACGTGAAAACGTTTTTAATACTTAACCCTAACCAAGACTCACCTAAGAATATTTAAATGATTTTTAATAATTAACTACTTGACCTAACTTACTTTAACTAAATTAATTAACTAAACTTAACTTAACTAAACACTTAACAAAACTTAGAGACTTAACTACAATTAGAGAAAACGTCTACCTAGGTAAGAATCATATTGAAGGTATAATAAGCTAATGGATTGAAGAATCTCATGACAATGGTATCTAAGGATGACACAAATAAGGTTCACTAAAGAAATCTAGATCACCTCTCGGTCTCACCAACAAACTCTAACTTACACTTAATTGATTTTAAGAACAAACCGGGAAAACAAGTTGTTAAAGTGTTCTAATGTCGACTCTCCGCTCGGTCTCACCGACACACGACCCTAATGGAAACGAATAATACGCAACCAAGGATAGAGGAACAATTTGGTTTAACTTAAACTAGATCAACTAATCGCTCACAAACCCAAACCCAACAAGAACCGAACCCGCTCTCGCGCAATCTTAATCCTAACAAGTAAAGCTATGAGACGATTTTACTTCTTATCACCTCTCGGTCTCTAAGAAGGTGTTCACCCACTGAATATAATCAATTAACTTACCCACTTAAACCCTACGGTTGTACACCGCGCAAACAATCTCTAAACACAAAGTAAAGAGTTCAAACAAGCTAAAATCAACCAAAACCGATTCAATCAATCAAAGCAAGAGGTATATGAGTATAATTAATAAAAACACAGCCAATAAACACAACCTAATTCAATGTTAAACCAAACTTTTCATTAACAAATCAAGTCATGATGATCAACAATCCATATTACTCACTAAAACCTAACAATAAACATCTAACCTAGGTTGAACTAACAAGTTTAGCCTAACATGATTTTTGGACAGCAGCAAACACTTAACGTAAACATCATAAAACTCAACCAAAACATAATTAAACTCATTCAATAATCAATATCAATCAAGCACAACTCAATCTTCAATTTAATTGCAAAACAATTCAAGTTAAAGATCAAAATCAACAAGTTATGAATCTTGAACAAGAACACAAAGTTTATGAGAGTTACTATCAATTGTGGTTGAGATAGGTGATGAAAAACGACCCTAGATGCTGTACCAAGTTCCCCTCGATGATCTCCTTCTTTCCCTAGCAGCCAACTAGCTTCAAAAAAAAATATTATTCTTCTTTCCCTTGCTGGCTGTTCCGATCTGAACTGATAGGGTAAGTTAGGTTTTCTTTTTTTTGTTTTAATAATGTTAGTTGGCCCTTTTTTTTACTGCTGCTCACGTGGAGATTTGCCCAGCTACACAAACCAAAAAATTGGTTTGTCTCCTTAAACAAAACAGCCGACCACCTCAACACAAACAAACAACAAACTTATGCATTTTGATAATTCCCGATCGGAAAAGTGAACTGCCAACTTGGGTGCTTAGGGTTTTATTTTTTAAGTTATATTATATATTAAGACATGAAAGGCTTTCTCTAGCGGTCTTGGGTCGGGGTTTGAGCTTTGGTCTTGTTAACTTGATCATAAAGGCCTCCGATATCTTCAAAAACCCAAACCTTTTCTCTTTTAAAACTTGTCACCTACACAAAATAATAAAATTTGTAAGATCATATAAAAACACGCCATAATTATTATTTATTATACAATTAAGCACTTAAAACATGATAAAAAGGTACGGAAAACAAGTGTGTTTTACAACACATCAAACATCCTCACACTTAAGACTTTTTCGTCCTTGAAAAAGAAATCTACACAGGATCATAACCAAGTGAAAAAAACAACAAACTCCCAGATTATTAATCATTATCAAAGCACAAGAAAGGGCTTGACATATTGACCGCGATTGCCGATATTGTTGTCCATTTAAACCCAGCCACTAGCCAATCAAGCCCCCCTTTTTGCATTAAACGTTTAAAGTCCAAAAATTAAGGCTACACCTACCTCATCTCAGACAAAGAGAGCTAGAAGACTAGAGTCGAAGCAAACTGGTTCGACAAATCACCATAATCCAAGGACTCGTTGATGGTACTAATTAGATGCACTTGGTGAAATTTTGATGGATGAATGGTCATGTGTAGGTTGTACAAGCTATTCCTAAATATTATTGGACTTTGTCCTATAAATTCCTAACTTGATATTTATTGACTAAGAACCTTCGAGCCCCAATAGTGTATCCTCAGAGACACCATCCCCAAGGTAACACGTAAACTCTAAGTCCCGTCTAGTATGTGCATCTTTGGCCTCTTTTACTAACTTTAAAGAATGCTTATTTGGCATTTTACAATACATAACATTCTTCACAAGAATTTTTCTTTTCTTGAACAACTTTTGAGAATACACAAATATAACTTTAAATACATACTTTTCTTTTTCTTTCTTTCTTTTTTTTTTTCAATCCTGTATATCACTCTAAAATATATAACTATTTCTAAGCTCGTAGAAAGATGGACATGTGGTGTGTGCAGGTTTGAGCGCATCTAAGTATAACCATCTCAAAGTTTTCAGATTATGGTATTCCTCCCTAATAATCGAAATTCGGTTTTACCGTTTTTCAAATTATTATATATAAAAAAACTGCTAAATCAAATATGTGAACCATCCCTTCTTTTATTATTATATTATATATTTCAAAAGTTTCGAGAGTTCGTTAGCACATTGGTAGTAATATCATTTCGTGCTTAACGTAGAACAAAAACAACTTCAAGGGACATTTTTTTATATTTTATTTCATTTTTTTATTTTTTAATAAAACTAAGTACGAAAACGAAAAACAAAAACTAAGTTAAACTTTTTATTATTTTTTTTTTATTTTTTCCTACAACTAAGTAAAATAAATTCTCATCCCCACACTTAGAACGAAATCGTCCTCGATGAGAATAAGGAAAAGAAATAAAATAAAATAAAAATAAAATTGAAAGCAAAAAGTAAAATAGAGAACGAGTTACTCCCCTGGTTTATATGCAGAATCTTCACCAGCTGTGTATCAATCGAACGACTGTATAGCCTTTTATTCGCGGCCGCAACCTCAGGAGAACCAGTTCCAAAACGCCATCCAGAGCTACCATGCGCATAATAAAACTTGCAATAACTCAAACTCGCTCGCATGTAGCGGCGTACAAAACAGATAAGAAAAACATAAGAAGTAAACATATTTTTATGTTTTTGATTTTTTTCTAATTTTTTTGAATTTTTTATTAATTTTAATTAAATTTATTATTATTATTATTTTTATTTTTAAATAAAAAAGATAAAATAAATAAAACAAATAGTAAAGAAAATCATAATACAAACTATACAACTCGGGCTACCTCCCGACACGTCTACGCCTCGGTGAATGAGTCAAGGTAGAATACCTCGACTGTCTGATCAGCAACCGACTAGCCTATGTAGTGCTTCAACCTATTACCATTCACCTTAAACTTCCTGCTTTGATCTTGTATCTCAATCGTGCCATACGGGAATACCTCAGTGACTGTGAACGGTCCCGACCATCGGGATTTTAACTTTCCAGGGAATAACCTCAACCGGGAGTTATACAATAAGACCTTATCCCCACACTTGAACTGCTTATTACCCTTCAGCTTTCTATCATACAGTTCCTTCGTCCGCTCCTTATACCTAAATGACTGTGCATACGCATGATCCCGGAGCTCCTCTAACTCGTGTAACGGTGGAAATGATTGCCCTATGCGGCGAATAAATCAAGATTAACCCTCTGAAGGGCCCATGAAGTATGGTGCTCCAACTTAACTGGAAGATGACAGGCCTTCCCATAAATCATCCGAAATGGTGTGGAACCAGTCGGAGTCTTGTAGGCTGTACGGAAGGCCCACAAAGCGTTATCTAATTTGTTGGACCAATCCTGACGATTCGCACTAACGGTTTTCTCAAGAATACGTTTAATTCCCGATTACTCACTTCCACCTGCCCACTAGTCTGTGGGTGGTAGGCGGTCGCAAGCCGATGGGTGACCCCATAGCGCTGCAACGCCTTCTCCATCTGCGCATTGCAGAAGTGAGTACCTCGATCACTGATCAAGGCTTTCGGGACTCCAACACACAAGAAAAGATTCTTCAAAAATCTCACTACAACTCGGGCGTCGTTGGTGGGCAAGGCTTTGGCCTCGACCCACTTTGAAATGTAATCAACAGCCACAAGGATGTACTTGTTCCATCTAGACGACGGGAACGGGCCCATAAAATCAATACCCCAAATGTCAAAAACCTCACATACATGAATCGCATTTTGGGGCATCTCATTCCGGGATGAGATATTGCCGACACGTTGGCATCGGTCGCAGATTTTAACGAACAATTGTGCATCTTTGAAAATCGATGGCTAATAGAATCCAGAATCAAACACCTTCTTCGCCATCGAACTCGCACCGTGGTGACCTCCTGTCGATCCCACATGACAATGGCTCAAGATCTGCCTTCCCTCCTTAACATCTACACACATCCTAATCAACTTATCAGCACCAATACGGAAAAGATAAGGGTCGTCTCATAGGTAGAACTTAACATCAGCAAAGAATTTCTTCTTTTGCTGATAAGGCATCTTCGGGAGGTATCCGTCAGCAAGATAGTTTGCGAAGTTAGCGGACCCTGGAAAACCCTCCTCCTGTGCCGTAACGAACATGAGACTCTCTGTCGGAAAACGATCGTCGATCCTGACCCCCGAATCTCCTAACTCTGCTCCCTCTAGACGTGAAAGATGATCGATCGCAACATTCTCGGTCCCCTTTTTATCACGGATCTCAATATCACACTCTTGAAGCAACATGATCCAACGGATAAGACGAGGCTTAGCATCCTACTTGCTGAAGATATATCGAATAGCAGCATGGTCCGTGTACACAATCATCGTGGACAAAACAAGATAGGACCTAAATTTATCTAATGCGAACACCACAGCTAAAAGCTCATTCTCGGTGGTGGTATAGCTCTCCGTTGCGCCATTTAAGGTCCGGCTAGCATAGTAAATCGGATGGAAGTATTTATCCTTCCGCTGTCCAAGAATCGCTCCGACTGCGAAGTCGCTTGCGTCACACATCAACTCGAATGGTAACGACCAGTCGGGAGAAACCATGATCAGGGCGTTAATGAGTTTGTCTTTCAGAAGATCAAGTGCCTCGATACACTACTCAGAAAAGACGAGTGGAGCATCCTTCTCCAGAAGTTTGGTCATGGGTCTCACGATCTCAGAAAAATCTTTGATGAACCGGCGGTAGAACCCAGCATGACCTAGAAAACTACGAATGGATCTCACAGAAGTGGGTGGGGGAAGATTAGAAATGGTCTCGACCTTCGCTCGGTCAACCTCTATCCCCGCACTCGAAATCCGATGCCCCGGAACAATGCCCTTACGAACCATGAAATGACACTTCTCCCAATTAAGGACTAGGTTGGTGCCAACATAACGGGATATCATCCTCTCAATATTAGACAAACAATGATCGATGGAACTCCCAAATACGGAAAAATCATCCATGAACTCCTCTATGGAGTCCTCGATCATATCATGGAAAATGGCCACCATACACCTCTGGAATGTGCCCGGAGCGTTACACAGTCCGAACGGCATACATTTGTAGGCAAACGTTCTGTAAGGGCAGGTAAAAGTGGTTTTATCCTGGTCATCAGGAGCTATCGGAACCTGGAAATACCCGGAGAAACCATCTAAGAAACAGTAGTACTGCTGACCTGCTAAACACTCCAACATCTTATCAATGAAGGGTAAAGGAAAGTGGTCTTTCCTGGTGGCATCATTCGCTCTGCGATAGTCGATGCAGACTCGCCATCCCGTCACAGTCCTAGTGGGAATAAGCTTGTTCCTATCGTTGGCGACGATAGTCATGCCACCCTTTTTAGGAACCACTTGGACTGGACTCACCCAAGCACTATCAGAAATGGGGTAAATAATCCCCGCATCAAGGAGTTTAATGATCTCCTTCATCACGACCTCTTGCATTTTCGGATTAAGCAGCCGTTGCGGCTGAACTCCAGTTTTGAAATTATCCTCCAAGAGGATTTTATGAATGCAAAACGAAGGGTTGATACCCTTAATGTCAATAATCTTCCATGCAATCGCCTCCATGTGCTCTCATAGCACCCTCAACAACTTCTCCTTCTCGACCTCCGTCAAAGCAGATGCAATGATAACCGAAAGCTTCCTCTCTTCACTAAGAACGCATACTCAAGATGGGCAGGCAAATCCTTAAGCTCTAAGGAAGAAGGAGGACTCTCGAAGAAAGGTCGGTCCATCGGATTTTCTCGTACGATTTCAGCAGACACACCAGATTCAGGGATATGCGACTTGGTGTCGTCATCTAAGGACTGATTGGTCATGGCAACCATCTCAATCTCCGGAATCTCCC
The DNA here is from genome assembly GCF_021521415.1 of Bidens hawaiensis. NCBI lineage: Eukaryota > Viridiplantae > Streptophyta > Magnoliopsida > Asterales > Asteraceae > Bidens > Bidens hawaiensis. Next base: position 16,324 of record NW_027501144.1, on the reverse strand, counting down.
TTTCGAGAATCTGGGTGTCGGAGGCAGATCCTCCACAGATCTCGCTGAAAAACTCCCCTACATGTTCCATGATGGTATCGATGAAGTATAAGGAGTCATCAGCAGACTTGGGGTGTTTCCGTGACTGTCGAACGTCAAAGGTGACGTTCTCATCCCCATCTCTCAAAATCAACTTACCCTCGCATACGTCGATCAACGTCTGTGAAGTGGCAAGGAATGGTTGGCCTAAGAAAAGTGGGACACCATCATCATCGTTCATGTCCAAGATGACAAAATCCACCGGGAAGATGAACTTGTCGACACGAACGAGCATGTTCTCGACCATTCCTCGGGGGTATTTCATAGAACGATTAGCAAGATGGATACTCATACGGGTACGCCTCGGTTCGCCTAAGCCCAACTTGCGATACACAGAATATGACATGAGATTAATACTGGCACCAAGATCCGCCAGCGCATGAACAACCGTATTATCACTTAAGATGCAGGGAATCGTGAAACTTCCAGGATCGGACATCTTTTCTGGTAACTTTCTCTGCAAGACTGCAGAGCAACCAACACTCAGTGGGATGGAAGAGACCTCGGCTAACTTCTCCTTATTCGAAAGAATATCTTTAAGGAACTTATCATATTTGGGCATTTGAGTTAGTGCCTCAAGGAACAGAATGTTAAGATGAAGTTGCTTCAGAAGATCAAGAAATTTGGAGTTTTGCTCCTCGTCTCTATCCCTGCGGACTCTCCTGGGATATGGATGTCTAGGTTTGTAGACTCTCGGTGGTGTGCTTGGTAATGGCTAGTCCTCGGCCTGTGCTGTACTTCCTGAGCTTCGCCTCTGATGCACCTTGGCCAGTGGAGACTCCATCTGGATCTCCTCATCCACCTGCTCCTCTCCATCGACTGCAGGTTCCTGATTCACTCTCTCACTACGTGCCCCTACACCGCTCCTCGTCGTCACAACCTTTGCGAATGTCTTCGGATTTTGCTTAGTGTTACTCGGAAGGGTACCTGGCGACCTCTCATTTAGACGACTTGCTATTTCCCCCATCGGACGCTCAAGATTTTGAATTGATGCCCCCCTGATTCCTCCAGAATGACTCGTGTTCCCGAAATTTATCTTGGGTCTCTTTGTGGCGGGAGTCCTCTCGAGTCATAAGATGAGACAGCATCTGAGTCTGCTGTGCCATAATCTCCTCTAATGTGGGCTTCTTCTCCCCACTACTCGCTCCCTCACTTGAATCTTGGAATAGACTCTTACGCGGCTGGAAGCCGAAATGATTTCCGTTCCTCCAGTTGGAATTTTGGTTACCTCTCCAACCCGAATTATAAAAATTGAATGAATTTAGATTTCGGTTTGGATTATTAACAAAGTTGACAGCCTCCTCCTGGAAACCAATGGGGCACTGAACGGTATCATGCCCTCCTCTACAGATCTCGCACAACTTACTCTTCACCTGCAAGTCCTTCACAATCTTTGCCAACGCCTCAACCTATGCCGCAAGTGCGGTGCTCGTGTCGATCGAATGTATACCGCGTGATAAGGAGTCGACGGTTTTGGTGCTCTTAGCGAATGGTCGCTGGTATCCACTCATGGCTAAACCGTTAAACAAGGAAATTCACTCATCGGTATCCTTTGTCGTCAATAAGTTGCCTCCCGCAGCAGTGTCAAGCATATTCTGAGTCGCGTACATCACACCGTTATAGAACTTCTCAACAACTTCCCAGTCTTGTAGGCCATGGTTCGGACATAAAGCGAGTAAATTTTCGAATCTCTCCCATGCCTCATAGAAGCTCTCGGTGTCCTCCATCTGGAAAGAATGAATCTGGTTACGAAAATGAGCGGCCTTAGCTGGAGGATCGTATTTCTCAAGAAACTGGGTCTGCATGGCGGCCCAAGTAGCAATGGATCCCTGTGGGAGGGACTCAAGCCACAGACTCGCCTGATCAACGAGTGAGATCGGATGCGGAGTTTGATGGCGTTATCGGATACGCCGGCAAGATGAAACATGTCGCAAATACGTGTGATGCGTGAGATGAGAATGCGGGTTTTAGTGGAGAAACCCGTGAAATTGAGCAGAATGGGAAATGGTGTTCAGAACGTTCGATGGAATCTGCCAAGTTGTCTGAACTGCGATGGCTGGTGGAGCAATGCTGGATCTCGCGCCAGGGTCGACCGGACGGGCCCGGTCTGCAACTGTCCTCCTCGGTTGTGCGTCGGCCATAATCCTATCCCTAATATCGGATTCAGAAAAAGTGGGAGAAGAGGATGTATTACCAACAGACGACGAAGAAGAACTGGAAGACGGCTTTGTACGACGTCTCTCACGCAACTCTCTCTCAGGTTCGGGAAATCCTTCGGGTTCTGGTGGTCCTAGAGATCGAGTACGTCGCAGACAACTATTAAAATAAACAAAATAAACTTAAATTAGCTAAACTATTTTAAACTAATAAACAAAGCAAATAAGAAAAACAAGTAGCAAACAAGGTAAGTCCTAACTCGAGTCGTTCTCAATACGCCTCTAACCGTGTCCCCGGCAACGGCGCCAAAAACTTGATGTGTGTCTAATGATGCTCTTTCTAAGTAACTCACAACTAAGCTTTAAATTTATAAACAAGACTCCTAAAGAAACCACACAAGACCGGAAAGTGTACCGATCACTAATAGTATAGAACTAAGGAAGTACGAGTATCGAACGCAAGGACACGTGAAAACGTTTTTAATACTTAACCCTAACCAAGACTCACCTGATAATATTTAAATGATTTTTAATAATTAACTACTTGACCTAACTTACTTTAACTAAATTAATTAACTAAACTTAACTTAACTTAACTAAACACTTAACGAAACTTAGAGACTTAACTGCAATTGGAGAAAACGTCTACCTAGGTAAGAATAATATTGAAGGTATAATAAATGTCACACCCCAACCTACGGCAGAAATACCGGGGCGCGAACTGATTGTCACAGCTCACAAGGTTACTATCATACAACATTTTAAGTTTCAATATCTATTTAATAATTTCAAAACAATTACAGTTAAGTACCTCAAGTATAATAAAATTACAACAATGATTAATTAAGTTTGTATCCTAAAACGCATCTCTACGTGATCTTCATCTTGCTAAACAACCAAACTGATAACCTGCAAATGTGTATAAAATATATCTTTGTCAACAACACATGTTGAGTGAGTAAAACACCAGTTGAAGACACAACATTAATAGTATATATAGTATATATATAAAGAGAAATGCAAACTGTTCCTGTGAGATAAACAGTTAAACCATTGCACATACACAAACAATCAAACATAAAGAAAGGGCTAAACCGTTGCCATGCGAATGGGCATTGGTTACCAAAAATGAGGTGTCGGTGAAACCATTGTCAATGCGTCGGATGCCGGCTACTACGACGGTCGTATGATCATACTAGACTGAGAATATGGTGGACCTCTCCGAATGCAGTTCAAATAAAGCAAGTAAGCAAATAGCAAGTTAGGCATAAACTGATATACACACAATGATTAAACAATTGCGATTTTGAATACTAGATAATAGATAACTATGATACGATACGCGTATGTCCCCAAAAAGGTTAAAAATAAGTAAAAAGGGGAGTAATTACTCACCTGATTAAATGAACAAAGTATAAATGATGATGTGTGAAAGATGAACCCTTCGGATATACCATCACGGATTCCTAGTTAAATAGTATCAATATGAATTAACTATTAATGAGACAACACGTATAATGAATTAAAGTTTCGATGTGATTTAAGTTATGATTTGTGATTAGTGCGTTATTGATTGATCGATCTCTACGGTTATTCTTATTGCAAAGATTAATATTATTGTTTCAGATTTATTTATTAAAGTCATTATTTTTAATATTTATAAAATCACCCTTGTTTACTTGATATGATAAATAATCAAATAATAATTTAAATAACTAATTTTAATATAAAACATACCTATAATTATTCGAATATATAAAATACCAATATATAAGTTTTTAAATAAATAATTATAATAATTTAGTAATAAAGCTATTAATTTTTAATAAATATTTTTCCTAAATCTCTAACAAAATTTAATAGTAAAGATATAGTTGACACGTTTATTATGTTATTTTTTTTAAAAAAACAAATAATACCTATGCAATAAGGATAAAAGTTTGTAAAACGTTCAATGACAATAAAACGTGAATTTAAAGTGTCGGGTTTTAATAAGGTAATGATGATTTATTATTAATATATATAATATACTTAAAATACATACATATACCGATATATATATATATATATATATATATATATAGACACATACATGTATATATACACGCAACTGAAAGCTTGTAACGAGATTTGACAAGACCGTAAACTCTTAGATGTCGGTTTTAATAAAATAGTGTTTATTTAATATTTATTAATAATTGCAAATCATTAATAGGCCTAAAAAAATAAAAGAGATAATAACGGGAGTGCTGGGACTCGAACCCGGGTGGACCAACAGCTCCATGTTTAACATACACAAACCGGTGTTTCCAGTTGGTTATGTTACCAAAACAGATATAGTAATACGACAATGATCAAAAAGCCCCAAATCCATTAGAACCCTACCAAAACAGATATAGTAATACGACAATGATCAAAAAGCCCCAAATCCATTAGAACCCTAAATCTGCAATCGTTCAGTTTGTTCGCCTTTGATTCAATTATCAATAGTGTTAATGCTAAACACAGTAAGACGATCCTGTAACATAAATTAATTACCTTAAAGCTGTTTAATTGATGGCCATATAGAACGAACACCGTCGGCAGAAACGAGCTTCATAAACATGCCTCTACAGTCGCGATAATCCAATTAAATGTATAGGTTAAGACGACAATGGGTGGAGGATATTGTGGGTATGATTAATTGAATTATGAAGATGATTATATGGTATATCGCAGCCGGGTTAAAGATGACTTGAACATAAGATCAACTCGTTTATTATGGAATCCTGTTTACCTAATTCACAACGTCGGTGAGTTAGTTATAACCATATACGCGATTTACAATAATAAATTCCATAATTTAACCGACAATTGCGGTTCAAGAAATCAATTCGGGTCTACGGGTTTGGTAAAGGGTCATGGATACGGGTTGGGTTAATAGGTAATTGGGTGAATGGGTTATAAAATGCAGATTTTCATTTTGGTCCTTCAAATATAGAGATGGAAACACAAGGGGGTAAAAGTACAGTTTTGGGCAAAAAATGCCATAATGTACAAGTTATAAATATATAATATAAATAATTAAATAATATTATCATAAAATTTAATTAACTCGATATTTATTTGATAAAATAACCCGAACGTAAAAGCGGGTCGTTAACGGATATAAAACAGTAGTTTGAAAATCCGAGTTGTTACAATAAGCAAATGGATTGAAGAATCTCACGACACCGGTATCTAAGGATAACACAACTAAGGTTCACTCAAGAAAGCTAGATCACCTCTTGGTCTCACCAAAAAACTCTAACTTACACTTAATTGACTTTAAGAACAAACCGGGAAACAAGTTGTTAAAGTGTTCTAATGTCGACACTTCTGTAACACCCCGTAACCGCAGCGGAAACGTACACGGGATGCAACAGACACATCTGATATCAACAGCATTGCTTATAAAGAAAACACCACTACATTAATTTAAACGAATTACATTGTTCCGAGTTTCGTTACCATCTAGGTGTTATCACATAAGTTTTACCGATAGTACATTAACATATTTAAAACAAAATATAGACTCTTAAGCTTCCACAAAATAGCACACATCAGCAAGCACGTATCATTCATTCCAATTTTGGTGTACCTAGAAAGCATGTAAAGAAAACGGGTCAACTACGAATAGTTGGTGAGTTTCACTAATTTAAACAACAGTGACAATTCATTATAATAATCATATTATTATCGATGTAATTATGCTGAGCCCACAAGTGAAACCTCTGACTATCACACACAATCCACGTGGCATATCCCCGCCCACGGACCCGTGACATATCCCCCGTCCACGGAACTACCCCAAACCGCTATGTCTAACATTACATAGCAAAATATATATAACACCCAAAATAGACATGTGCAACTGGCTGGGAAACATCAGCAAATCCATGCCGGACCAGTTGGGTTTGTCAGACCAATAGTACTATTCACACTCTACCGGCTTTTAGCTAATCACTTGTGTTGCGGGGCCTTACAATGTTAGTAACTCAGACAATTACCATCTTAGTACATTTCCGTACGATTCCCGTACAATAAAACATATATAAATACATTCATTTCCATGCGATCGGCATGTACTTAAACATTTTGATAAAAACATGCTTTCCGCCCCGGGAAAATATTTAAAACAGTTCAGTAAAAAGGGGCTCGTGAAAACTCACCTTTTTGGTGAGCAGGGATGTAATACTGGCACGGCTACCTGTCCGGATCTGTAATACGATCCCTAAGTCGTTACTACACAATTTCTATTAATATAACTTAAATTCGTGTTAACCGGTACGTCCGGGGACACTGTTAACCCAGTACCGTACACGATCCGGGGACAATGTTAACCCCGATACACTTCTCAGGACTTAGATTGTGATATCACTTAGAGTTCTTTAGTCAAAACTACCATTAGTTTGTTTTCTCGTTTTGCGTGCCTAGCACGGTTATTCGTCTTTATGTTTTCAAAAGATGAGTTTGGCCACATACGACCCGAAAATAGTTGTTATTGATATTTTAATTAAAGTGGTGAAATTAGAGCTCGGTTTAGACACCCCGTTTGGCCGTGGGGCCCGTTTCCGTCTTTAATATACCGGAAACGACTAAATCGGGTAAAATTACCCAAATCATCCGAATTATTTTCGGATGATTTATTTTTACTTGACTAACTTAGTTTCATGAAAATAGTCCATTTTTAAGGTTTTTATACACCAGTCAGCTCGCTTAGGCGAACTTTGCCGGTTTACACGTTTTAAGCTTTAAAAGTTTGTTTTTAAGTTCCATTTAGCACAAATAAATATCCGTTTAGTCTCGGATCTTGAAATTTTGCACAACTCAGTTTTTGACAGTAAGGAATTTTATAAAAAATATTTCCAGAATTAATTTTTATATTTAACATTTACTTATCTATTTTTAAACGTCATTTAAACACCAAATATGCCGAAAATACCAAATGACTTTAGAAAAATCAAAAACTTTTCTGAGATGACTACTGCCATCCATATGGTTCCCAGTAATTTTTACAGAACCAAAAACTCAGTTTTCATGCCATTTTCACCAAAACCGAGCTAGAAAACCCTAGAACTCGTTTTACCAAAAAGCCTACTTAGACTTCTCCAATGGACCTAAAATTTTGTGTGTGAATTTTATATGTTATAAAAAGCTTATCTTAAATTTTCCAGAATTTTTCATGATGTTTAGCTATTTTTCACCATTTTTGGCCAAAACCGAGCATTAAATTCACCAAATATTCATCCTTTATCCAAAAATTACCAAAAATTCACAGATCTCATATTTTCATGTGTAGATCATCTCTGTGAAATTTCATGACTCAACTCTAAGTCTACCACAATCTGTCCAAATCTTACAAATCATACGAAAAACCGAACTACCTTGTGTTTCTAGCTTTAGATCGCAAAGATCTTGATTTCTAGCCTTTGCTAGCAACTAGATACAACACCTACAAGCACAACAACACCACACCAAGCAAGTTATACCCACAATCAAGCCATTACTTTCATGGTTTCGGTTAAGACATCAAAACAAAGATTTTAACCGTAAAAATTCGTTTTTGACTCTTTTAACTCCTTTCTTGGACCAAGATCCCTTGTATAACTTGTATACATCCCTTGATCATGCAAGAATCGGTTTCATCTCGGGTTTTCACCCATTTTTCACTTGAAACCTCATTTTCTTGTAAATGACTCGAGAAAAAGACGATGAACACGACTATAATCCGATCTTTACCTCGGTTTCTTGGTATAAATCAAAGGGGGTTGGATGAATGTGTAAAGGGTTGAGAGGATTTGGAGAGTTGGAATGTAGAAAAAGAAAAATGAAATGTGTGTGTGTGTGTATTGGGACCGATCGGTCCTAGTATGTGTGGGGGGGGGCCCACATCTCCAACCATGGCCACACATTTGGATTGTGTAATCCGGATAATGTTGTGGATAATCTGGTTCAGTTCGTTTTTCGGTTAAACACTTAATTCGGCTTAAAACGAGGCCAAAACGGTCGTTTTTCGGCTTAAAAATAAAATTTATATAAAACCGATTTAAAATCTTTAAAAACTTAAACCATGACATTTATTGACTCAACACATCATATTGTCGGTCATTGTGCATCTTTTTCGGCTTGATCGATCGTCTCTTGCTTGGTTTGATGTTAAAGGTTTCGTTTAACGTACCGACGTACTAATAAATCGAAATCCTTTTTCTGTGCTATAAATTCACTTATCCCGAAGCCTTAATACTTCGTAAACCTTACTAAACATCATATATTTCATCTATGACGTAATCCCCGATTCGTTCGGGTTTCAATAACAGTTCATCGGTTAATCGTAATTCTAATACGACTAACTGTTCATTCGAGTATAATTCGTACTGTGAATCTTATATACTCGTATAAACACATTATAATTCATATATTCAGTATTGAATAACACGTAAATAGTATATTCCGGCTAGGGTATACCTGAATTTGCCGGAATCGTTACATTCTCCCCCCGTTATAAAAATTTCGTCCTCGAAATTTTACGCGTCAACTACTTTCTTTTGAGGAAATAGGTGGGGGTATTTCTTCCGAAATTCGTCCTTTCGTTACCAAGTATATTCTGGGCCTCGTTGCGAGTTCCATCTAACTTTGACCAACGAGATCTTATTGTGTCTAAGTTGCTTGATCTTCCCGTCTACTATTTCTATGGGCTCCTCTACAATGTTGAGCTTATCATTTATTTGGACACCCTCTAAAGGTAACACCGATGTCTCATCCTACAGACACCTTTTCAAGTTCGACACGTGAAACACGTTGTGAACTGCACTCAGTTCATCAGGCAGTTCTAATCGGTATGCTACAGGACCGATTTTTGCAATAATGTCGAACGGTCCAATGAATCTTGGGGCTAACTTCCCCGCCTTTCCAAATCTGACTACTCCTTTCCAAGGTGATACTTTCAAATACACTTTATCACCTTTCTCAAATGATAACGGTTTTCTACGGGTATCGGCATAACTCTTCTGCCGATCCCGTGCGGCCTTCAGATTGTTCTTAATTTCAAGAATTTTGCTGGTCGTTTCCTGGACCAGATCTGATCTAATAACCTGTGTGTCGCCCACTTCAGTCCAGCAGAGTGGTGACCAGCACTTCCGTCCATATAATGCTTCGTATGGTGCTGCCTTTATACTGCTATGATAACTGTTATTATAGGAAAATTCAACGAGTGGGAGATGTTGATCCCAATTTCCCTTAAAATCCAGTACGCATGCACGAAGCAAATCCTCCAGGGTTTGTATGGTCCTCTCAGACTGACCGTCGGTCTGAGGGTGGTAAGCTGTGCTTAGATTAATACGTGTTCCCAGCGCTTCTTGCACAGCTTGCCAAAGCTTGGAGGTGAAATGGCTATCCCGATCGGAGATGATTGAGATGGGTATCCCATGACGAGACACAATTTCATTTATATAAATCTGCGCAAGTCTCTCTGTGTTATAATTATTTCTAATCGGGATAAAATGTGCTATTTTGGTTAATCGATCCACGATTACCCAAATTGCATCATGTCCTCGGGACGTCTTGGGGAGATGTGTCACAAAATCCATCGTGATCTGCTCCCACTTCCATTCAGGAATTTCCGGTTGTTGTAACATTCCTGAGGGTTTCTGGTGCTCCGCCTTAACCCTCGCACACGTCGTACACTTGCCGACGTATGTGGCTATATCCTTTTTCATACCCGACCACCAGTAGAACTCCTTCACATCCTTGTACATCTTATCCGATCCGGGATGTATGGAATATTTCGATTTATGCGCTTTGTCCATGATTAATTCACGAAGGTCATGGAGGGTCGGGATCCAAATCCGATTTTTGAAATAGAGAATTTCGTCCACGCGCTGTTCGAAATTCTTCTCGTTACCGTAAAATCCCTCTTTTTCCAATTGTTCCTCTTTCAACGCCTCGCGTTGAGCGACTCGAATTAAATCTGAAAGGTTCGACTGGACAATCATCCCCAGCGCTCGCACACGCAATGGTTTAACTCGATCTTTCCTACTCAAGGCATCGGCTACAACGTTAGCCTTGCCGGGGTGATAACGGATGTCACAGTCATAGTCGCTTAACAACTCGACCCATCTTCGTTGCCTCATATTCAGTTCTTTCTGATCGAATATGTGTTGCAAACTTTTATGATCGGTGAAGATGATGCACTTTGTACCATAGAGATAATGTCTCCAGATTTTAAGTGCGAAGATAACTGCTCCCAGTTCTAAGTCATGAGTAGTGTAATTTTTCTCGTGTATTTTTAACTGTCGAGAAACATAGGCTATGACCTTATTATTTTGCCTCAACACGCATCCTAACCCTCTCCGGGATGCGTCACAATACACGACAAAACCATCGTCTCCGTCGGGGAGACTTAAGATCGGCGCTTGGCACAATCTTTGTTTTAGCGTTTGAAACGCCGTTTCCTGCTCTTCACCCCATTCATACTTTCGATCTTTTTGGGTCAGAAGGGTTAAAGGTTGGGCGATGCTGGAAAAGTTCTCTATAAATCGACGATAATATCCAACTAAGCCTAAGAATTGGCGGATTTCCTTTGGCGATTTAGGCACTTGCCAATTCTTAACTGCTTCAACCTTACTTGGATCAACGTGTATTCCTTGATGGTTTATAACGTGTCCAAGGAATTGCACTTCTTGTAACCAGAAGTTACACTTGGAGAATTTTGCATACAACTTCTCCTGATTTAGAAGCTCTAAAATTAATCTTAAGTGTTGCTCGTGCTCTTCTTTACTCTTCGAGTATATCAAAATATCGTCAATAAACACGATGACGAATTTATCGAGGTAGGGTTTACAGACTCGATTCATGAGATCCATGAACACTGCTGGCGCATTTGTTAGCCCGAAAGGCATAACTAAGAACTCGTAATGGCCGTAGCGAGTCCGGAATGCGGTTTTGGGATATCCTCCTCCTGAATTCTAACCTGATGGTATCCCGATCTAAGATCACTTTTTGAGAAATAGCTCGCACCTTGCAGTTGGTCGAACAGGTCGTCAATTCGGGGGAGAGGATACCTATTTTTGATTGTCAACTTGTTCAGCTCCCTGTAATCAATGCACATTCTAAGGCTTCCGTCCTTCTTTTTCACGAATAGTACCGGTGCACCCCACGGGGAATAACTAGGACGTATAAATCCTTTATTCCACAATTCTTGCAACTGGTTGGATAATTCTTGCATCTCGGATGGTGCAAGTCGGTAGGGCGCCTTAGCAACAGGGCCAGCTTGAGGTAATAAGTCGATTCTGAATTCGACCTGTCGGGTTGGCGGTAATCCAGGAAGTTCCTCTGGGAAAACTTGTGGAAATTCGCGTACCACTGGAATATCGTCCACCCGTTTTTCCTCAGGATCCGTGGCCGTCAGGCTCGCTAGGTATGCCACGCATCCCTGGCGTATATATTTTAACACCTTGAGGTGGGATATAAATGGTATCATATTGCCCGACTTCTCACCCTGCACTAATACTTCTTCGTCATCCGACACCCGGATCTTGACGATTTTCTTTTCACAGTTTATTTCTACTTTGTTACGTGCTAACCAATCCATTCCCACTATCACGTCAAAACTACCCAATTCTACCGGGTAACAAGTCAATCGGAAGGGATTGATCATTCAGAATAAAAGGGCAATTCCGAAATATCTGATTAACTATCATGGTTTTACCGTTAGCTACTTCTACAGTATAAGGTTCTATGGTTTCACTAATCGGAAGGTTTGCTATTGATAGAAACTTGACAGAGACAAAACTTCTATCGGCGCCTGTATCAAATAATACAGAAGCGTAATGATTAGAGATGAGGAATGTACCTGTCACTACGCTGGGGTCCTGGCGTGCTTCGTTCGCCCCCAACACAAAAGCTCGGCCTCTCGCCGGATTGGACGACGATGCCTGACCCACTGCTTGTCTCCCATTTCCTCCCTGGTTCAGCCTCGGACAGTTTCTCTTGAAGTGATCTGTGCTGCCACATTCAAAGCAAGCACGGCTAGTGGTCATCATTTGGTTTCCTTTTGGGTTTTGTTGTCGGGTTGGTTGGGTCCTAAATGGCTGCGCACGGATAGGTTGCGGTTGTCGGTTCAGATTGTTCAGGGTTGTCCTACAACTCGGTGCGTAGTGCCCATTCCTGCCACACCGGTGGCACACTACCTCCTTGCACACGCCACCATGCTGGCAACCGCATTTCCCACATTTAGGGAACGTCCCTTTCTGCGATTCCTGCCTTCCGCCTGAACTAGTCATGGTGTATTTCTGGGCAGCGGGCCTAGCACGTTTACTTTGCTGCTTCTCCCGGATCCTATTGTCATATGTACCTCGCTTTCCCCCAGCAGACTCTCCTGCCACCTTCAGTGACCCACTCCTCACGAAATCGTATGTGACGATACCAGCTTGCGTCACCACACTCTCAAACGTCTGGTGTCCCCCAGAGTTGACTATACTCCTTACTAGTGGAGTTAGTCCCCAAATATAACGCTCAACCCTCTTTGACTCTGGGGTGACCAACCATGGCACCAATCGCGACAATTCATTAAATCGGTTTGTATAACCTAAGTGGTCTGCCCCCTGCATCTCCAGGTTCCACAATTCGTTTTCTAACTTTTGCAGTTCGTTTTTCGGGCCGAAATGTTCCAGTACGAGAGCCTTGAGCTCTGTCCAGGTCATGCGGTTTGTCGCCGCCTGACCGCGAGTCTGCACTATGGTGTTCCACCATGTCAAGGCATGGTCCGTGAACGTGCAGGTAGCATACTTAACAACGTAATCCTCAGGGCAGTTGCTGATGTTCACAACAGCCTCTATTTTCTCAATCCACTTAACCAACCCATTGGGTCCCTCAGTTCCGCTAAATTCTAGGGGTTTGCACAACATAAAGTCTTTGATTGAACATCCCCTGGATACAGGAATTGGTTCAGTACGGTTCGTCTCTACCGTAGGTATAGGGCCATTACTATCTGTAACGACCACCCTAGGCGGGTGCGTCATTACTCGGAATCGTGTTATCATTCTGAGGAGGATTAACATTTTGTTCCCCGTCATTATTGGTGGTCGTTTGATTGCTCGGAGGGGCTGGATTGGTCGAATTGTTAATACTGGCGGCGATGCGCGATACTATATCCGGTATCGCCGCCTCTAACTGTTGAGCAATCAAACGGCTCACGTCTACTTCCGACAATTGGGCTGAACGTTTTGGTGCCATTCTACACAACATCAAGAAAATATATATAATTAATACAAGTTCCAATCATAAAACACAACAAACATTCCATTCATTAATAACGTTAGTACATTTTACATCCATATCAGTTCACATACGTTTCCTGTCATCATTACATAAGTTAAGTTTTCCTACTTAGGGCCTATGTCGGCATCATCTCGACATAACCCACAATGGGTTAGTGCTTGAATGATACCCAAAAGTATCTATAACGATATACCCCAAAAGAGACCCTCTAAGGGCCAGTGGTTGTATTATAACTACCCAAGATTCACTCCATGTTAGCATCACCACTAACTGCTTACACAGAGTATCAAAAAGCGGCCCTTGTCTACTCCCGTCCTAACACAACTAAACACGGTGGTATACCAACCACACCAGCACCGCCGCCATCCCCACAATCACTGCCATTAAACCCCGGATCCGTGTTTCCATCCGGTCAATCAACCCCAGGGAGTACGCGTCCTCCCTCCTCAGCTGCGCGATCACATGCTGGCTGTCCAGTATGCAATCCACCAAGAGGTTCCTCCTCTAAATACCCACCGTCAAGGCGGTGGTGTGCTCATTCATCCGCTCGGTGAGCACCCGCGAGCCATGCCGCCTCGGTGGAGGGACGCTCATCCCTCACTGGCCTGGGGGTACCCCACACAGGTGGCGGCACAGGCCCAGGCTGAGGGCGGGAGGACTCGCCTCTGTGGTAAGTGGATCTGGGTGGGGTAAAGGTAGGTGGAACATACGGGACACTGATCCGCGCCGTGAGGCGGGGGACCTGGTCTGGGAGGGGTGAGGGTGACCTGAGGTGCGGGTGGGGTGGGAGACCTGGTAACCCTAGCAGGGGAGGACAAGCTAGCACTCCTAAGGCTAGTCTCAGAAGGCTCGGTGCTGGAAGCTAAGCGTACACTCCTAGAGTCCCCGGAACTGGCCTCCTCCGGGTCCTCCTCTACAGATAAACTTCGTGATCTTGACATGCTTACCTGTACACAAGTTAGCAAACATATAGTCCTTTTCATAATGTAAATCCTAATTAAATTAAAATACACACATTCATACAACCTTGTCACATAAAAATATTATCATATACTGACACATATGTTGCCGATTTTACATATTAAAGTCCCCCGTGACTTCCTCTGAATTCCCTCGTGCGGACAAATATGTTATTATGTTCCGGACCATAATAACTCACTTGTCCATCCAAGTTCATCCCGATCTCGTCACAATAAATTATTAGTTGATATTCAGATCTTATAATAATGGAGCTACTGGTTATATTTTAGGTATCTTTTAAAGACATCCTAATTCTTTATAACCAATGGCTCTGATACCAAGTTCTGTAACACCCCGTAACCGCAGCGGAAACGTACACGGGATGCAACAGACACATCTGATATCAACAGCATTGCTTATAAAGAAAACACCACTACATTAATTTAAACGAATTACATTGTTCCGAGTTTCGTTACCATCTAGGTGTTATCACATAAGTTTTACCGATAGTACATTAACATATTTAAAACAAAATATAGACTCTTAAGCTTCCACAAAATAGCACACATCAGCAAGCACGTATCATTCATTCCAATTTTGGTGTACCTAGAAAGCATGTAAAGAAAACGGGTCAACTACGAATAGTTGGTGAGTTTCACTAATTTAAACAACAGTGACAATTCATTATAATAATCATATTATTATCGATGTAATTATGCTGAGCCCACAAGTGAAACCTCTGACTATCACACACAATCCCCGTGGCATATCCCCCGCCCACGGACCCGTGACATATCCCCCGTCCACGGAACTGCCCCAAACCGCTATGTCTAACATTACATAGCAAAATATATATAACACCCAAAATAGACATGTGCAACTGGCTGGGAAACATCAGCAAATCCATGCCGGACCAGTTGGGTTTGTCAGACCAATAGTACTATTCACACTCTACCGGCTTTTAGCTAATCACTGGTGTTGCGGGGCCTTACAATGTTAGTAACTCAGACAATTACCATCTTAGTACATTTCCGTACGATTCCCGTACAATAAAACATATATAAATACATTCATTTCCATGCGATCGGCATGTACTTAAACATTTTGATAAAAACATGCTTTCCGCCCCGGGAAAATATTTAAAACAGTTCAGTAAAAAGGGGCTCGTGAAAACTCACCTTTTTGGTGAGCAGGGATGTAATACTGGCACGGCTACCTGTCCGGATCTGTAATACGATCCCTAAGTCGTTACTACACAATTTCTATTAATATAACTTAAATTCGTGTTAACCGGTACGTCCGGGGACACTGTTAACCAGTACCGTACACGATCCGGGGACAATGTTAACCCCGATACACTTCTCAGGACTTAGATTGTGATATCACTTAGAGTTCTTTAGTCAAAACTACCATTAGTTTGTTTTCTCGTTTTGCGTGCCTAGCACGGTTATTCGTCTTTATGTTTTCAAAAGATGAGTTTGGCCACATACGACCCGAAAATAGTTGTTATTGATATTTTAATTAAAGTGGTGAAATTAGAGCTCGGTTTAGACACCCCGTTTGGCCGTGGGGCCCGTTTCCGTCTTTAATATACCGGAAACGACTAAATCGGGTAAAATTACCCAAATCATCCGAATTATTTTCGGATGATTTATTTTTACTTGACTAACTTAGTTTCATGAAAATAGTCCATTTTTAAGGTTTTTATACACCAGTCAGCTCGCTTAGGCGAACTTTGCCGGTTTACACGTTTTAAGCTTTAAAAGTTTGTTTTTAAGTTCCATTTAGCACAAATAAATATCCGTTTAGTCTCGGATCTTGAAATTTTGCAC
>NW_027501143.1:0-74403 GCF_021521415.1 Bidens hawaiensis | reverse complement strand
AATTAAAGCCGTGATCACCACCTCATTACCAAGTTTCAATCAAACACGTATCATCACCAATTACGCAACATTTCATATTCTGGTGTTCAATTGCACATTTTAGGGCAAAATACCAAATGCCTGAATTATGCTTAGATCAAAAATCTTACTTCCGTTTGTGAGCATCTCCCTAACCCAATATGTATGCATAAACATGTGATGTTCGATTCCATTTTCATTATTCTTTTAAAATTCAACTCTTTGATCCATTTTAACTCCTCTTATTTATACTTTTATTTCTGAAAATCATAGAAAACTACTTTAATTTCTGAAAAACATGTTCTATTAGGTTAATTATTTCTCAAATATGATAATATACGGGTAAGATCAAATGAAAATTGCCGATTTTTCACACTTGATGCAATTGAGCACATATTCACTTGGAGTTGGGATCTTTCATCCAAACTATACTAAACGGTGATTTTTGCCATTTGTGAACAGAAAAACATGATTATCAACACTGAAATATAAGGTTATTACACTCGTAGAATTCGGTTTTGAACAAAGGAAAGGGGGAGAGTTTTGGCTAGTGCGTGAAGAACAAAATCTTAGTTAATTTACAAAAGTTAGTTCAGGATTTTCTCTTCTTCCATTTGTTTTGTTGTAGGTATTTGATCTTGGATAAAAACTACAGCATCTTGACAATGAGTGCACCACTTGAAGAAAGGTTGCTTTGTGTGGGAAAAAATAAACGAGCTAACTAGAGTTTTTTTACGCATCAAGCTTGAGCTCAACCTTTTAGCTCATTAGATAAACGAGCCAAGCTGACTTGTTCAACTTTAAACCGAGTCGAAGCTCAAGTTGGCTTACTCAGCTCGTTTACACCCCCCAACCTTGCTTGCGAACCAAATTCTTGATCTCTTTAACATTATTGAGTAGTTTTGCTTCTAAGCACATTAAAAATACCATATTAAGATAAAGTATATGAAGGGAACAAATATACATAGATAAGAGAAAAGTCATGGGTGAATTATAGATAGTGATCTCTATCTAGACCCAGCTGATTGTGAATGAAACTATTAGTTAACGTCTATATAAACCATTATTTACTTTTGTGTGTGTGTCCCTAAACTCCTTGCTTATGCTCTATCATCTTACAATTTCCTGAAAACGTATAACCTATTAACAAAATGGTTTTTTCTATTTGTAAAAAGCAATTAAGGAATTAAAATAACATATCCTGGCTCCATAAACTAGATCATCTTAATGTTGTCTTTCTACTTCTTCCAAATTTGAGTTTCTTCTATTATTTGATTCTAGGCTTTGTATAATTCTTCACCACAGCTGGACATTAGTTACCACTGAAAATAGGTTTCCACTTTCATTTCTTGTTGGCTTCTGAAACTCGTGGTTAAATACCGATTATACAAGCAACCATGTTCCCTTGCTGTTTGATTTCATTCCATTAAATTTGTTACAAGAAAAGGAAGATGCACATAACAAAATGATTGTAGAAAACATATAATGTGCAGATCAATTTTACATGAAAGACGCTAATGATTATGAAGTCGATATAGACTCCAACATTAAGGCAGCAAATCTCAGGCTCGTAGAAGACCATGAACATCTAGACAACTCGGTTCGCAGGTTTCTGAAAGCAACATTCAGGAATCAAATTGCTACATAATCCAAGTGACAGACAGCGATGAATGAACTTCCAAGATCAAAAGCAGTCCCTTTTTGCCCAAAGTGTTACAGATCACCAAAATGCATACATTAAAAGATGCCAAAGGCATGCAAAATATAAACAAAGCTGGTATCTAAATCTTTCATGATCATAAGTATACATATCACATGTCATACATTAACAATCATCTTTTGAAATGCATAAGCATGGAACTAACACCCACTTTTCTAAGGAGTTATTTACACATTATCACTGATTATCAAGGTCAGCAATTGACACAAAAGCAGCTACTCGGTCCGTTTAATGCTCGACCTGCACACAAGTTATCGTCCAACAAATTATTCACGAAACCATATACCAAACCATACTAAGGTAAGATAAATGACCACCATACACATAAAAGCACTGTATACATTCTGAATTAAAGAAGAACGAGAACTCACCAGGTGATGAACTTGTGAAGAAACAAGCTTTAAAACAACTACTTCACGTAGATGATGTCATCATCATTATCCTCGTCGTCCCAGTCTTCATTCGGATCAGATGACTCAACTGACGGGTTTTCTCCCGTCATCTTCTCACTCTTAATCTTATCTAATATAGCAATCACCTAAGTATACATACAAATCAATTAGCATAGTAATTTGCCTAATATCATCAAATCCAAACACTGACAGCTAAAAGTAAACTAAACAACAATGAAATAACATATTACCCTGCTTCCTCTCTCTAAGGATTCATCTTCGATAAACCGTATCTCGGGAGTCAGCCGTAGCTTCATACGCTTGCCTAGCTGACCGCCGCACGTATTTCGCTTTAGACTTTAACCCGGAAAGCGCTACCTCCTTCCCTCTTTCATCACCAAAAACAGACACATACACCTTAACCACCTATAAATAGCCAAAAACCAGACATTGCACATTGTAAAACCATTTCTTTTAACACATAATTTTAAATAAATCATGAAACTTTACCCAATTATCATATTCTTAGGGCTGTAAATGAACGTAACTTTCAGCGAACAGTTCGTAAATTGTTCAGTGGGAAGTTCGTTTACGTTCGTTCATTTGCGGCCGTGAACGTTCGGTAATGTGTTCATTTATGTTCATTTACGTTCATTTGTTTTGTTCGTTAACTAAAGGTCTGCTTTATATTTGTATAATATTTTACTTGTAATAACCAACCTAAGGGGGTGTTTGGCCTAGCTTTTTTAGTAAAGCTTATAGCTTTTTTTCATAAAATAAGCTTAACGTACTGTTTGGTTTAGCTTTTTTAGCTTATGCTTATAAGCTTATATATAAGCTAATTTTGATAAGCTTATTTGAAGATGGTTTTTTAGCTTATTTGAATAAGCTTATTTGAATAAGCTTATTTGTTTAAGGGGGTAAATTACCATTTGAAGATGGATTAATAATATTAAAGCAACTAATTACTAAAACAAATTAAAGAATGGTGGATTTAACAACTTATTAAGACGTATAATCAACTTGTATAATATAAGCTAATCCAAACACTAAGAAAGAGCTTATCAAATAAGAGAAAATAAGCTATAAGCTACTTTAAAATATAAGCATAAGCATAAGCTACTCTAAAGCTACTTTAGATTTTCAGTTAATTTCGTTTTTTGTTTGTTTTATAATATCTTGTTTTAACTAACAACAAATCTAACTCGTGCTTCGTTGACGTTATATGAAAAACACCACCGCTTGGGATGTTTTGGATTTAGGATGTTGTTTTTTTATTTTCTTAAATAATACATGTTCATTGGCGTTCATTAACCGTTCTTGAAAAAGTTCAATACCTTAACGAACGAACACAAACAAGCTTTTCCGTTCAGTTAGCGTTCATAAACCATTCATAAAAAAGTTTAATGCTAAACAAATGAACATGAACAAGGCTTCATTCGGTTCGTTTACAGCTTATTAATAAGTATCAATCTGTACCAAATTCAAGATTAGTAAACTAGGGCTTGTTCATACTCTGGGTTCAATTTGAAATTAGGCAATTATTATAGAATAAAAAAGCATATTAATTTACCTGTAAATCAGAAGAGATTTCAACATCACTGATGGTGGTGATAGAAGAGAGATAGCGGTCAGCACCAAGGGCAGCTTCGGGCAGGATAGCGTACTGTAAAACCTGGTCGGTCAGCAGCATATCAGAAAGCTCTCTTTGAATCTGCTTGGCCACCATTTTGACTCTCCTGTCTTTTGCCATACAAATTACAACACGATTTCTAACACTAGTGGTTCTTAAAGCGTAACCGAATTTGGCCGTTGGAAACAACCCAATTGAACTCGATAACGATGGTGATAAAGAGCAGCATGCTGCGGTGGTTATCGGCGGAGGACAGAGGTGACTGGTGGCGACGGTACAGTGCGGCATCACAGGATAAATTTTCTCCGGCACAAAAGGATACGAAGATTTTTATCCGAAACAAAATCCTTTGGGCCGAAAGTTTTAAATACGACTCGACCATGGACCGTTTGACTTAAATTTGTTCACGAGCCGAACCGAGTGGAGGCTTGCTCGTTTACAACTAAGCCGAATGGCTGAAATTCGAATCGAGCGACAATCGAAACGAACCAAAATCGAATCGAGCATTTTTTGATCGAACGTCGAGTGATTTTCGAGCATTTTTTTCACTTTAATATTTTCGATAAGCAACAAGTTTAAAGATTGTAATAATATATTTTGTAAACAAATTAGTAGTTTTCAAACAAACGTGTAATATGTTGTAACTTTTTATGAGAAGTAAATTTCAATTGAGATACCGATGAACATGTAAATGTTGCTGCTGAGGCGGATCGTGCTGATGTTGTTGTGCCTTGTGCCGAGGAGGTTGCAAATCAATTCAGACTTCACAATGAATTAAAACCTTGTTAATGTATATGTGTAGAGTAGGGATGAGCATTTTTTCTCGAATACCCCGTACCCGTATCCGTACATGTACCATACATGTTTATTGGGTACGGGTATGGGTACCTAGATTTACTGATTATAGGTTTCCGACATTTATAACTTAACTTTCAAGCAGGATTTTCAAAACATAATATATATATTAGTTGAATAACGCCTTTCTCAATCTATATGTGTGTATTCATATATATTTTATTTCATGTATGTGTAATTGTGTATATCATTAAATTCATGTATTAGTTTTCTCTCTTGTTTTTCTATAAAAATTAAGGAAGCAATAACAAAGAAAAGAAAAAGAGAATGGATTTTATATTGCGGTTGATTTGTTTCATTTTTAGTTTTGGTATTATGTTTTCGTTGTGGTATTATGGTTCTCGTTATGGTATTACGGTTTTGGCATCATAGATAATTCATTGTCGGTGTCGTACCGTTACCTAGTTTAGTGAGATTTAAAAAAAAAGAACAAAGGGGTACCAAAGCGAGTACCGTACCCAAAGTACCTGTACCTGTACCCATACCCGTACCATATAATTTGGGTACGGGTATGGGTACCAAGATTTACTGATTTAAGGTACGGGTACTTTCGGGTACATGTACGGGTAAAGGTTACGGGCGACGGTCCTGATCTCATCCTTAGTGTAGAGGGTCTTTAATAAGTGAAAACTAGGCCGCTATCCCGAAATCCACATCACCAAGCATGCCTCAAAAGGCCACCAACGTAACGTCATCTGTTGCTACTCTACCATGAAGAAATATATCAGTCTCAATCTCTTAGGGTACATACAAGCCCGATCAAGTTGCTTCACCGGGGTAGTGTCATGAAATGAAATATCGGAAGTGTATACAATCATGGGCATGGATAACACAAGCAAGAAGCAACAGAATTTAAAAATCGACACACACACTTCTAAACAAACCAATCATATTAATCCAAACAACGAAAATGAAAAATATGATGAATGAATGAGATTGAGTAAAAATGTTTTATAAAATCAATTAGATATATCTGTATAAATGCTTACAAAACTAAAGCCATTTCCTTTATAACTATAAAAAAATACATGACAAGATTTATAAAAGTGAAAGGAGCTCAAGACTAATGCTATGATGTTTCGACGCATAGAGGTTTAGGTTAAAGTTGTATAACCAAATATATGAAGATGGTTTCGCTTGAAGAAGGATTTGCCTTAAGGGTTGGGCGAACTAGCGTAGTCTTGTCATGGCAAATGAAGCGAAAGTATTTCTTGCTTAAGGTGTTTAGGAGTTGTTCATTCATCTGGAGCTGTTGATACTGTTGACTTGACCATATATATCCAAGACCTAGTTAGGTATTAGGTGTGATTTTGTGTAGTCGCCTTCCTGAAATCCTGAAGACGAACCCCCCTCCCCCCCCCCCCCCCCCCACCCCCCCCCCCCCTTGTTGGACATGTTCAACATTGTTAGAATGTGACTCTGTGTGTATCTATGAATGGGACTTGACGAGTCTTTGAGTTATTGAAATCATTTGATTATTATCATAATACCACTACATTTATCTATCTTATCTTCTTGTTCTATCTATGTGAATACATGTAATCATCGACTATTAAACACCCATCTGAAACACTCATGCTCATTAGTAATGCAAGTTGTGTAAATTCTCGATACCAAATCTAATCCGGAGCTTTAACAGATCTACACACACGCCTAAAGTTATAAATTGATATATTGCATTATTTCCTTTTACAAAAGTTTTATATCACTACGTAATTTAAGGGAGATAATACGTGTCACACTCTTTTTATTTAATAGTGTTTGGGTCCATCCCTAATACCCGAATGAGCCTTCTTGAGATAAGATGTCAATTGTCCATATTATTTTTACTATTTTTGACGCTCCATGCCTGATTCACCCCAAAAACATCATCAATAAGAAAACCCGCCACTGTGAAAAAACCTTTTGAGTCAGGTTTAAAAGCTGAGACCTCAAAAATCCCGAGCCTTAACCAAACATAAAAGTTGATAACCATTGTGGTTATCAACAACCCTTTTAGATAAGTTTTACTTATATTAGATCAATTTCTCCTTATATTTCTTCTCTTTTTGCTTTTCTATTAAAATACTTTCACAACAATATCCTAACTATGATACAAGCACTTACAATAAACTCTTAACTAATATCTTCTATCATATTTGGCACTCTAATCTAGTGACAACGTTTTAACACATATTTTAAAAGACATCAATAAGAAAATATTCAATAAAAAATATTCATAGATCTATCACTACTTCAACTGACTTAATCCAGTATAATAATTCTGCATCATACGTGCGTTGCTGTTCTACACATGCTTCACACTATTATCAAAATGAAAATGAAAAGAACAAAAGAAGCACCTGCTTGCCTTAATCAGGAAATCCAAACCAATCATTCATCCCAGATCAGACACAACTACATCTTCCATCAAATCCATTTTCAACGTGGATTGGCCATATCGTAAAAATTATTTTAAACTGATTTGTTTTCTTAATTTATGATGATAAATCTTTTGCAATGTGATATTTATATTTATATTATAACCTATATATATACAATCACAAAATAAATCAAATACAACTATACTAACTAGTACAAAATAACGAAAACCTTAATTAAAGAAGAAGTTAAATGTTTAACTTATACACGTTAAATGATTTATTTTTGCAATTTTGAGTAATTGATATAAACACTATATGCAATCATATATAAGAATGTTTAAATTTTTTAGTAGTTAGTTTCAATCGCCCTGGAAAACCATGATTGTCCTTGACAATGTGATTATGTGAATCCGGATCAACGCTTCAGATGAGAGAATTCGTCGACTCTAAGATCAATTGATTTGTTTGAAGAATGATTAAGAACATGATCCCTCTAACAATCTTTCACTAGGGGGAAGTGTGGTCTCTTCTACGTTATGCCCAGTTTGTGATTTTGCAAATGAAGAGGTTGATCATCTCTTCTTCAATCCGCAGTTGGATAATCGAATGGAGTGGACTACCCCTTTATAAGATTCGTCTTAACATGTAAGATCTCCTTCATCTGATTTATGAACCACCAACAACCTGAAGAGGTGTTGATATTGTTGGAAAAATGTTAGCAAAAAATGAGTTTGCTAATTTTGGACATTAATAATTATATTTATATTTGCGTATTATATATAATTATTTACGGGTTTGTTATCCTTTATGTGAGAGCATCATAACGAGTCAAACCATGTCCAAAACCGAGCTAAGATGAATGAGATATCGAAGCTCAAAGATGAGTGGTTGGAAAATCAAAATCATAATAAAAAGCATTAAAGACGTTTAATGCAATTTATTTTCGACGGGAGTTATGGATTGAATTCAAAATCATAATAAAAAGCCTTAAAGACGTTTAATGCAATTTATTGTTTAGTTTTGAGTCTTTGATCCTAGCTCCACTATAAATACCAAGGCAAATCTTGGGGTTTGACACACCATTTGCAACTTGAAGAGTTTGCAAATTCTCCAACATTTCTTCATCTTCTCCAACACAACCAAGAATGTACGAACTGATCCAATTCGGGTGCATAGTCAACTCCGGCAGTGCATACTGCTACGGCCGTTGTACCTTGGGAAACAAAACGAAGAGACTCGGAATTTGTTTTAAGGGCCCCGTGTTCAACACGATCCTCGGTCACCAACTTCTACTTCTACCCGATTCTTTGTACTTTGATTTATTTCAGTTGTAATTGTACTGTAATTTAATGCTTTCTAGATATGTGTTTTTTGTTCATTCTTTGTATTGTAATCGTATTAAAAGTGTTTTATTTATTTTATACCGAACGGTTCCTACAATCTTAAAACAAATTTTTAGAACACCGTTCGGTTTAAAAAAATACATTTTTTTTCGATTTTATTCAAAGGAGTACTTTGGTAAACCCGAAATCCGGTTGCAATTAACTTTATTCTTTTCAAGGAAAACTCATCGTTGGTCCCTTCAAAGTTGGACTTAGAACACCTTCGTTTGAGTAATTCAAGAATTGTAATAAAAGTTTTGAGTAACTTTTAATTAGAGTGGGAGTGTCCACTATATATTTTTCTGAATTATTAACGGGGCGAAGTTTATTTTCTCAGGAAAAATGGCAACACCGTCAAGCGAAACCGTTACCGGTACCCCTTTGAACACCGTGGTGGGAGTGTCCACCATGGCTAATCACGCTGAAAACCCCGAGAAGTTCTCGGGTCTGCACTTTAAACGGTGGCAACAAAAGATGTTTTTCTATTTGACCACCTTGAACCTAGCACGGTTCTTGAAAGAATCCGCTCCCCCGGCTACGAACGCCGAAGGGGAGACCGACGTTCAAGCATTGAGCGCGGTAGATGCGTGGAAGCATTCGGAATTCTTATGTTGTAACTACGTGTTAAACAACCTTATGGATTCGTTGTATAACGTGTATGTTTCAATAAAGACCGCCAAAGAATTATGGGAGTCTTTAGAGAAGAAGTACAAAACGGAGGATGCAGGAGCAAAGAAATTTGTTGTCGCTCGTTTCTTGGATTACAAAATGGTTGACTCCAAGACTGTGATAAACCAAGTCCAAGAGTTGCAAGTTATACTTCACGATATCCATGCCGAGGGAATGACACTTAGTGAGACATTTCAAGTGGCAGCGGTGATTGAGAAATTACCCCCAAATTGGATTGAGTTTAAGAATTATCAACACAAACGAAAGGAGATGTCCATGGAGGATCTTATTGTTCGTCTTCGTATTGAGGAGGACAATAAGGTGGCTCAAAAAGTTACCATGGTGGATGCTTCCGCCAAAGCAAACTTAGTTGAGCATGGACAATCCTCTAAAGGGGGTAAATAGGGTAAATGCAATGGCGGTAAAGGGAAAGCAAAAATGGACCTTGGCGTAAAGAAAGGGGCTGTGAAAAAGAAGCCTCCACCTTTCCAAGGGACATGTTACAACTGCAATGGCGTGGGGCACCGTGCCAACCAATGCAAGGAACCAAAGCGCGCGCGCGCATATGGTAGACGAGGATGGAAATCCTCTCGTGGCGATGATAACCAAGGTAGTGTGACATCTGCCCGAATCCGACCCGACCCAGGTACCCGTTTTCTGATCCGATTCTTTTTATGATTTAAAATTTAATTATTTTCTTTTAAAACTTGACATTTAAAAATATATATATTACTAATAATATTTTCCTTCCCGCCTCTTCCTCTCTCTTCCTTTCCGCCGTCCCGTCCCTCTTCTTCTCTCCGCCTTCTTTTCCCTCTTGTTGCCGCCCCGCCTCTTTCTCTCTCTTGTCGTGGTTCCGCCCTTAAGCCTTGAACCCCCCCCCTTCTCTCTTTGTTTGTCCTTTGTTTCTTCCCGCCTAAGGTTGTCTGCGCAGCTCCACGCGCCAGACTCCTTACAAAGAAGCCTGCGTGAAGACCATCTGTTACTGCGATACGCGAGGCGAACTGTCCCCGCAGCGCGCTTAGAATTGTAGTTCTTCCCGCAGTGCGCTAAGGTTTGTTCTGTCTGCCTTCGAGCTCACGCGCTCGAGCCTTCTCGCGCTAAACCCCTTTGAGTCTTCTGTTTAATCCAGCCGTTTACTTTTGTGATGTCCTATCTTCTGTGCTGTTGACCTGACCTATCTTGTCTGAAAAGTTACTTTCGGCGCAGCATGCGCACCAACCCCATTGGTTGGCAGAAAAAGTGACTGACAATATCTTTTGAGATCTGCTTTTCCATGCTTGACCAGTACCTTTATCTGACCCTCCCATGCCTGTTTACTGTTACCTGTCAGCTTTTCCTTTGCCCCCTGCAGCTGCCATATCTTTCGATATCTTTTGCTTTTGTTATCTTTTGCTTTTGGAATCTTTTGCTTTTTGGAGATCTTTTCCCCTTTTTATGGGATTATGTTTTCTAGGGTTTCCCTATAAATAGTATTGTTTTCTTAATAGTTTATCACTACACACACAAACACTTATTATCTTCCTTGCTCTCTGCCGTTGATCCTCTGCCGTCTCCTCTCTCTGCCTTCGTCCTCTCTCCTGTTCTGCCCAGATTCCCGGTAATATATAATATATATATAATAATTTGTTAAAGATACATATTACTATGCTATCATATATTCAAAACATTAAAACAAATCATTAAAAACAATAATCTTATTTATAGGTTAACTTGTGCTTGTTTAAAGTTGGTTCTTGCATTATCTTTCAACGCATCTTTATCAAGTGAGTAATCTCGTATCTAATCCCTTTTTATTTTTAATGTTTTGGGATGTTCATGTGTTCGTACAAACTCGAGTCTTAAACTTGTTTATGAACTTTAGTCGCGCAGTATCCCATGTGTTGAGGACGTTTACTTGGCTGTTTATTTGTATGTGTGTATCATTAACCGCTTTGTTCGGCCTATTCCGAAGTTTTCATGGATCCGTTAGATGAACACGGGAGACCTATCGTTTACGGTTTTCTTTGTTTACACTTGCACAGATGTTTTCTTGTTTTTGTGCTCATTTGGGAGCACGGATTGAACTACGAACTATGATCTATTTAGGCTTGATCACAATCTGATTACACCCTTGTTAAACACCAGACATACACGTGTTGCGCGCAGTGATTATTGTTATCTATTATCTATTAAACTTGATTTCTCACCAACACGCAAGTGTTTGACGTTTTATTTTAACGCATGTTCAGGTTTGCTGTAACTACATTTGGAGCTTGTGGACACGTAGGACGTTTTTACTTTTGGACCTAGATTAAAATGTATCAAGACAAGTTATTGTTGTTCGAATATTTTGCCTTATGATATAATGATTTACGTTGATTTATGTTATCTTGTGTTTACGTTGCGAGTGCGCGAATGAATATATTTATTAAATATTGACACCCAAATAGTGTCACGAGTAATGAAACAATATGTGGCGCCCCGATGTATAATCCGCCTTTGGTCGGGGTGTTACAGATTGGTATCAGAGCTCGTTGACTTTAGGATAGGTGGTTAGACGTAACGGCCTAGAATACCTAAGAGTCCCTTCTCGCGCATGAGAGAAATCTCATGTTTACGCGCTTATTGTTAATTACTCGTTATTTATAAATATGCTTGCGCAGACGCAGCGTATGGTTTTATGTTTTATTTCGCGATATTTCGATTAATGCTGAATTTCGATTTTTATTGGTTTTACTTACATATTCGTTTGTTGGGATTGAAAATCCGAAAAGTCATGGTGATACATGAATAGTTGATTTTCAAATTCCATTTACGATTATGTTCTGAGGATTGGAGACTTGAAAAGTCATGGTGATACATGAATTGTCAACCTCCAATACTCATTTTCTTGTACATTTTATATTGAGGATTGAAAAGTCATGGTGATACATGAATCGTCAATCTCCAATACTCGTTTACTCGTTATTTTAAATTAAGAATTCGGAAAGTCATGGTGATACATGAATTGTCGATTCTCGATTCAAATTTGTTACATGTATTAAGTTTGCAATCAAATTCATGTTTTACTTTAACTGATGATGGTATCTAACCCCGCGAAACCAAGCTTTATAAGATTATACTTTGCGTCAAGATATTAACAAAAATTAAAACTTTTATAGAATGCCTCCGCTATCTCGCCGTCATCAGAGGAGAGAAGCCTCGCGCAGGCGTAGACAGCAACGTTCCCAGGAAATGGCCGCCGCAATAGCCCAAGCTTTGAGCCAAAACAATACCAACCCCTCCGGTTATAATATTAAATCCTTCAATGCGGGTAACCCTCCGAAATTCACAGGGCTTGAAGGAGCCACCGTGATGCTCCAGTGGCTCGAGAAGATTGAAAACACTTTCCTCCATACCCAATGCCCTCCAGACAGACGAACCCTATATGCCTCCAGTGTCCTGGAAGAAAGGGCGCTTACATGGTGGAATGGAGTAGCTCATGCGCGTGGCGCAGAAGCTGCTTCAAGCATGCCCTGGGAAGAATTCAAAGAAATTCTGACACGAGAATTCTGCCCTCCCAACGAAGTTAAGCGCCTGGAGGAAGAATTTTGGAACTTGAAGCAATACAGTGGCGAAGCGCGCGAGTACGCGACGCGCTTCCATGAACTAAGCCTGCTTGTCCCTCACCTTGTTACCCCTTCCCGCCGAGCCATCGAGAAGTTCCTTGGGGGTCTCCCCATGGAAATTCAAGATTCTGTATGGGCCAGAAACCCAGCAACCCTCTCTGACGCCATCGAGTTGGCCGCTGTGCTCAGCGACAACCATGTCAGGGCAGGAACCCTGTTCCTGCGGGGAGCTGAGAAGACCAAACCCACCAAGACTGTCCCAGAACCAATAGAAACCAAGCCAGAACCCTCAAACCGTAACCTCAAGCGCAGGCGCAAAGCCTATGCGCTTACCAACCCGCCCATTGTCCAGCAACCCACCTACCAACCTCCAGTTTACGCGCCTAACCCACTGTCGACCTACCCAACTCCCCCTATAGTCCACAACTATGCCTTAACCAATCCCGCACTCCCTGCCCCGCCAACTAAGAAACCCTACACAGGAAACCAACCCTTTTGCCCAACCTGTAGACTTCACCATCCAACTCAAGTCCCGTGCCGACAATGTAACCGATGTGGCCGTGCTGGTCACACTGCTGAGAACTGTAGAGTTCTTCCCGCCAACCCAATCGCACAAACACCACCAACCTACCCGCAAAACCCTCAACCAACTTACCTTAATCCACGACCCAGGTCGTGCTATAACTGCGGTGATCCCAGTCATTTCCGGAACGCGTGCCCGAGACTACAAGTGCAAATCACACAAGCAAATCCGGTTAACCAAATCTCGAACCAAGTGACGCGCGGACGAGCTTTTAATATAACCGCGCACCAAGCGCAAGCGAATAATGACGTAGTTAATGGTACATTTTTGCTTAACGGACATTATGCTTCCGTACTTTTTGATACTGGCGCCGATAGAAGTTTTATTTCTCGCGCATTTGAACAAAAACTTGCACGACCGCGAGTAAACTTAAACGAAAACTTTTCAGTTGAATTGGCTAATGGTGAAACTATTTTAATAAACTCCGTGATCAAAGATTGCACGCTTAACCTTAATGAAAACGATTTTCTAATCGACCTCATCCCCATGCCTCTTGGAAGTTTTGATGTTATCATTGGTATGGACTGGCTCTCGAAGAATCGCGCCAAAGTTATCTGCGCCAAGAAAATTATTCGCATACCTCGGGAAAGTGGTCAAGATCTTCATATCTACGGCGAGAAACCATCTAACGGTCTTAAACTTATGTCGTGCACTGAAACCCGAAGACTTTTGCGGAAGAAGTGTATTGCATTTTTAGCCCATGTGGTTAAACCCGATGAAGGGAAGAAGAAACTTCGCGAAATCCCTATTGTGCGTGACTTCCCTGAAGTTTTTCCCGATGATCTTCCGGGTATCCCTCCCGCTCGTGAAGTCGAGTTTCGTGTTGATCTTGTCCCTGGTGCTTCCCCCGTAGCCAAATCTCCTTATCGTCTTGCACCCGCTGAAATGCAAGAATTGGCAAGTCAACTTCAAGAGTTGACCGCTAAAGGATTCATTCGCCCTAGCTCTTCGCCCTGGGGTGCTCCGGTGTTGTTCGTTAAAAAGAAAGATGGTACGTTTCGCATGTGTATCGATTACCGCGAGTTGAACAAACTCACCATTAAGAACCGGTATCCCTTACCACGTATTGACGACCTCTTTGATCAACTCCAAGGTGCCTCTTGTTTCTCCAAGATCGATCTCCGCTCTGACTATCACCAGTTGCGCATCCGCAATGAAGATATTCCCAAGACTGCTTTTCGTACTCGCTATGGCCATTTTGAATTCTTGGTCATGTCCTTCGGTTTAACCAACGCACCCGCCGTTTTCATGGATCTAATGAATCGGGTGTGTAGGCCCTTCTTGGATAAATTCGTGATTGTGTTTATCGATGATGTTCTGGTGTATTCTAAGACCAAGGCCGAGCATGAGCAACATCTTCGGTTGGTGTTGCAAAAGCTTAGAGCCGAGCAGCTCTTTGCCAAGCTCTCCAAGTGTGAATTCTGGTCTGATGAAGTACAGTTTCTTGGTCATGTTGTAAACAAGATGGGTATTCATGTCGACCCATCCAAGATTGGAGCAATCAAGAACTGGATTACGCCATCCACTCCTACCGAAATCCGTTCCTTTTTGGGCTTAGCTGGTTACTACCGGCGATTTATTTCGAACTTCTCAAAGATCGCATTGCCTTTAACAGCTCTAACGCACAAAGGTAAACCGTATATTTGGGGCTCGAAGCAAGAAGAAGCCTTTCTAACGCTCAAGCGTTTGTTGTGTGAAGCTCCTGTTCTAGCGTTACCTGAGGGTAATGAGGATTTTGTCGTGTATTGCGATGCATCCAACCAAGGTCTCGGTTGTGTTCTTATGCAACGAGGCAAGGTTATCGCTTACGCATCAAGGCAACTCAAGGTTCATGAAAAGAATTATACAACTCACGACCTCGAGCTAGGCGCAGTGGTATTTGCCTTGAAGATCTGGAGACACTACCTTTATGGTACTAAGTGTATCCTCTACACTGACCATAAAAGCCTTCAGCATATCTTTGATCAAAAGGAACTCAACATGAGGCAACGCCGATGGAACGAACTCATCAGCGATTACGATTGTGAGATCCGGTATCATCCTGGTAAGGCTAATGTGGTAGCCGATGCGCTCAGCCGCAAACCCTGCCAGCTTAACTGTATCTTGCCGCGCACGCAGCTTCACTTCGCGCCGATCCAAAGCAACCTTGAATCACGCATTCGCGACGCGCAGCGCGCATCCATCAGTAATGGTAACCTTCGCGCCGAGTTAGCGTGTGGCGCGGAAGCTCATTTTGTCCCTAATCTGAGTGGAATTCTCTGCTATCTCAATCGCATCTGGATCCCCAATGATGAAAATCTCCGATTTGTCATACTGAGTGAAGCACACAAAACTCGGTATTCCATTCATCCTGGCGCTGATAAGATGTACAAGGATTTGCGCATTACTTATTGGTGGCCCGGTATGAAAAAGGATATTGCTGTGTTCGTAGCTAAATGCCTGACTTGTTCTAAGGTAAAAGCTGAACACCAACGCCCATCTGGTTTGCTCGAACAACCAGAAATTCCTACGTGGAAATGGGAAGGTATAGCGATGGACTTTATTACCAAGTTACCTTTGACAGCAAGCAAACATGATAGCATTTGGGTAATAGTGGATCGTTTGACTAAGTCTGCTCACTTTCTGCCCATTCGTGAGAACTACCGTGTTGAGCAACTCGCGCAGCTTTATGTCAAAGAGATTGTCTGCCGTCATGGTACTCCTTTGAGCATCATATCCGATCGCGATGGCCGTTTTATATCCCGCTTTTGGAAATCTCTCCAATCTGCGTTAGGAACTCGTTTGGACATGAGTACTGCATATCATCCTCAGACTGACGGACAGTCTGAGCGAACCATTCGAACTCTTGAGGATATGCTCCGATCTTGTGTTCTTGATTTTGGAGGTAATTGGGATTCACACCTACCTCTGATCGAGTTCTCTTATAATAACAGCTATCATTCCAGTATTTGTATGGCCCCATTTGAAGCACTTTACGGTCGTAAGTGCCGCTCCCCGATTTGTTGGAGCGAAGTGGGTGAAGCTCAAATCACAGGACCCGAACTTGTTCAAGAGACAACCGATAAAATCGCCAAGATCCGTGATCATCTGCTGACTGCCAGAAGCCGACAGAAGAGTTACGCAGATCGTAGGCGGAAGCCTCTCGAATTTCAAGTTGGTGATCTTGTTCTCCTCAAAGTGTCGCCCTGGAAGGGTGTTGTCCGCTTTGGGAAGAAAGGTAAGCTTGCTCCTCGTTATGTTGGTCCATTCAAGATTCTCGCGCGTGTGGGAAAAGTTGCCTACAGACTTGACCTGCCGCCCGCGCTCAGCAATGTGCATCCAACGTTCCATGTTTCCAATCTCAAGAAATGTTTAGCTGACGAGAACCTTCACATTCCACTTGATGAAGTTCAAGTTGATGAATCCATGCATTTCGTTGAGAAGCCTGTTGAGATTTTGGATCGCGAGGTAAAGCAAACCAAGCGCAGTCGCATCCCTATCGTGAAAGTCCGCTGGGAGTCCAAGCGCGGAGCCGAGTTTACATGGGAAAGGGAAGATCAAATGAAGATCAAGTACCCGCACCTGTTCTCTGCGCAGCCTACTTCGAGATAAATTTCGGGACGAAATTTCTTAAAGTAGGGGAGACTGTGACATCTGCCCGAATCCGACCCGACCCAGGTACCCGTTTTCTGATCCGATTCTTTTTATGATTTAAAATTTAATTATTTTCTTTTAAAACTTGACATTTAAAAATATATATATTACTAATAATATTTTCCTTCCCGCCTCTTCCTCTCTCTTCCTTTCCGCCGTCCCGTCCCTCTTCTTCTCTCCGCCTTCTTTTCCCTCTTGTTGCCGCCCCGCCTCTTTCTCTCTCTTGTCGTTGTTCCGCCCTTAAGCCTTGAACCCCCCCCCCTTCTCTCTTTGTTTGTCCTTTGTTTCTTCCCGCCTAAGGTTGTCTGCGCAGCTCCACGCGCCAGACTCCTTACAAGGAAGCCTGCGTGAAGACCATCTGTTACTGCGATACGCGAGGCGAACTGTCCCCGCAGCGCGCTTAGAATTGTAGTTCTTCCCGCAGTGCGCTAAGGTTTGTTCTGTCTGCCTTCGCGCTCACGCGCTCGAGCCTTCTCGCGCTAAACCCCTTTGAGTCTTATGTTTAATCCAGTCGTTTACTTTTGTGATGTCCTATCTTCTGTGCTGTTAACCTGACCTATCTTATGTCTGAAAAGTTACTTTCGGCGCAGCATGCGCACCAACCCCATTGGTTGGCAGAAAAAGTGACTGACAATATCTTTTGAGATCTGCTTTTCCATGCTTGACCAGTACCTTTATCTGACCCTCCCATGCCTGTTTACTGTTACCTGTCAGCTTTTCCTTTGCCCCCTGCAGCTGCCATATCTTTCGATATCTTTTGCTTTTGTTATCTTTTGCTTTTGGAATCTTTTGTTTTTTGGAGATCTTTTCCCCTTTTTATGGGATTATGTTTTCTAGGGTTTCCCTATAAATAGTATTGTTTTCTTAATAGTTTATCACTACACACACAAACACTTATTATCTTCCTTGCTCTCTGCCGTTGATCCTCTGCCGTCTCCTCTCTCTGCCTTCGTCCTCTCTCCTGTTCTGCCCAGATTCCCGGTAATATATAATATATATATAATAATTTGTTAAAGATACATATTACTATGCTATCATATATTCAAAACATTAAAACAAATCATTAAAAACAATAATCTTATTTATAGGTTAACTTGTGCTTGTTTAAAGTTGGTTCTTGCATTATCTTTCAACGCATCTTTATCAAGTGAGTAATCTCGTATCTAATCCCTTTTTATTTTTAATGTTTTGGGATGTTCATGTGTTCGTACAAACTCGAGTCTTAAACTTGTTTATGAACTTTAGTCGCGCAGTATCCCATGTGTTGAGGACGTTTACTTGGCTGTTTATTTGTATGTGTGTATCATTAACCGCTTTGTTCGGCCTATTCCGAAGTTTTCATGGATCCGTTAGATGAACACGGGAGACCTATCGTTTACGGTTTTCTTTGTTTACACTTGCACAGATGTTTTCTTGTTTTTGTGCTCATTTGGGAGCACGGATTGAACTACGAACTATGATCTATTTAGGCTTGATCACAATCTGATTACACCCTTGTTAAACACCAGACATACACGTGTTGCGCGCAGTGATTATTGTTATCTATTATCTATTAAACTTGATTTCTCACCAACACGCAAGTGTTTGACGTTTTATTTTAACGCATGTTCAGGTTTGCTGTAACTACATTTGGAGCTTGTGGACACGTAGGACGTTTTTACTTTTGGACCTAGATTAAAATGTATCAAGACAAGTTATTGTTGTTCGAATATTTTGCCTTATGATATAATGATTTACGTTGATTTATGTTATCTTGTGTTTACGTTGCGAGTGCGCGAATGAATATATTTATTAAATATTGACACCCAAATAGTGTCACGAGTAATGAAACAATATGTGGCGCCCCGATGTATAATCCGCCTTTGGTCGGGGTGTTACAGGTAGAAGCTGTCATCGAGGAAGTCAACATTGTGGGGGGCGCTCCCAAAGGGTGGTATGTTGACACCGGCGCAACCCGCCAAGTTTGCGGCGACAAACAATTCTTTAAGAATTTTAAAGAGGCGGTGGGTGACCAAAAGCTTTATATTGGAAATAATGCGACTGCGGATATCATGGGGGAAGGCGATGTGGTCTTGAAGTGGACTTCTAGGAAGGAGCTCACACTGTCCAACACCCTTATGTTCCCGAGATTCGTAAGAATCTTGTCTCGGGATGGATGCTCAACAAGTTTGGATTTCGTTTGGTGATTGAATCAGACAAAGTTATTTTGTCTAAGAAAGGAATATATGTTGGCAAGGGTTATGCTGACAATGCTATGTTTAAATTGAATGTAACTGTTGTTAAGAATTCAATGAATAAAACTACTACTTCTGTTTACATGCTTGAGTCTTCAAATTCTTGTGTTTGGCATGGTAGACTATGACATGTAAATTTTAATTAAATTCGTCGCTTAATCAATTTAAATAGCATTCCAAAGTTTAAAATCGATTCAAAATCCAAATGCGAAACATGTGTTGAATCCAAAATAATGAAAAAGCCTTTCAAATCGGTTGAACGAATAACTGAACCCCTTGATTTAATTCACACCGATGTGTGTGATTTAAAAGCCACTCCCTCAAGAGGTGGGAACAAGTACTTCATCACGTTTATTGATGATTCTACTCGATATTGCCATGTATACTTACTTAAAAGTAAGGATGAAGCAATGGACAAGTTCACCTTGTATAAAAATGAAGTTGAGAATCAACTTAGAAGGAGAATAAAAGTTGTGCGTAGTGATAGGGGCGGTGAATATGTTTCACCTTTCGCGGAATTATGTGCGCAAAGTGGCATAATACATGAGCGAACCCCACCATATTCTCCACAATCAAATGGCGTTGCTGAACGTAAGAATCGCACTTTGAAAGAGATGATGAACGCCATGTTGATTAGCTCGGGAGTGAGATATGACCTGTGGGGGGAGGCTATTCTCTCGGCCAACTATGTCTTGAATATGATACCTTGAAAGAAAATAAGCGAGACTCCGTATGAGTTATGGATGGGTAAGAAACCATCATATAAATACTTAAAAGTGTGGTGGTGCCTAGCCAAGGTGACAGTCCCATCACCAAAAGCATTGACAATAGGACCCAAAACTGTGGATTGCATATTCATTGGATATGCACACCATAGTAATGTGCATCGGTTTATTGTACATGAGTCCAAGAACCCCAATGTACATGAAGGCACTATCGTGGAATGGAGGACCGCTTACTTCTTTGAAAGTGTGTTTCCTTGTTTAAGACAAACACACCCAACTTCATTAAAATCGGTTGATGAAGCAAGTACATCAAGAGCGTTTAATGATATGGTTCATGATAGACATGAACAACCTAAGGAAAACGAGGGTGAGCTTAGATGAAGTAAACGACCAAGGATTGAAAAGTCTTTCGGTTCGGATTTCATGAGCTATATGGTGGAGGGTGAGCCCAATACCTTGTCACAACCCCATCTTAGGCCTAGGCGTGTGACCCAATAGTTGGTATCGTTATTGTTAATAAATCAGAGTTACGTTTATTTGCGGAAGACTTATAAAACTTTAAGGATCGAAAATGTAATATTTACATATAACAAAAGACGGGATTAAAACACCCGTTCAAGTTAACAAAATATTTAAGTGTTTATACAAACCACCATATTAAGTTTTACAAAAAGAAATCCGAGCCATCGGATATATCTAAGCACTTCGTCACTCCAAGTGCTAAACTTGTTCACCTGCAAAATGTAAGAAAATACGTCAGCAACGAATGTTGGTGAACACGCTGACGCAAAAATACTTCTTTTACTTAATTACCCCTCGAGGCTACGCCTGCCTCGGCCCAACGTGGCTTAGGAAAAATCAAGTCAAATAACACATTATAAATACGAGCCTCTACGCTAGGTCACCTCAGCAAACACCGCAGCATTCAACTTAGTTAAGTACCCGTAAATATACACATAAGGTCGTACTCCCTGCAGAAGAGTGTCCTACGACCAAGGGTGGTGCGATCATACCCATACATCGCATAGTACCACCTATGTAAGGATCCAGACATACGTATACCACAGCCTGAGGGCTACGTTTATACCCTTATTCATAACGGTTTTAGGAACACCAAGTTCCCTGTAAACAATTTCATAAAGCAAGTTGACTCATTTTAAAATAAGTAAAAGTTTGGGGGCGTATTCACCTTATCTCTTTAGGATCGGCTTCACTCACCGTCCAAGGGTCTTTCCCTTTCTTTATCTCGCACCTATAGTACAAGTATAAATATTTGTTAGTCGGATACACGATCCGGCTTAAGACCTTTAGTATTATATCTCAATCCTCGATTGAACCTCTAGTTCAATTCTTTATTTACTTGAAAACCTTTAGTTTAAAAGTAAGTTATAAACTTTTAGTTTATATTCAAAACCCGACGTTTCTTCTTTTCCAAGAAACGTAATCATTTTCTTTTATTATTTAAGAATACTCATTATTCAATAAATAATAAATTCATAACAAATAATATATATACATATATATTTACACACATATATATGATTATCATAACATCTTTTTATTCTTTTCTTTGTTATGTTTGCATTACTTTTCTTTTATCGATGTATCGAGTATATCCTCGACTTTAGGCTTAAGCCTTGAATATAATATTAGATTATATTGAATTCGATATTACGCCTAATCTTAAATGGCGTATAGAACCCCTAGGGACTCGAGCAACACTTCAACGCCGCTTCACTTTGCTCGACACGCTAATCGAGGAACGCCAATTCTTCAATCAACGTTGGCATGTACTTCGGGAACAAACGCCATTCTTGGTTAAATGTGGGTGGAGGATGGCACGTACTTCGAGGAAACGTTATACACAAACGAGGGATCGGGGCACGCTTATCGATGTATTATGGCACGCTTATCGAGGTAAGGCTAGAGAGAGAGTAGTGAGAGATGAGAGCTGAGTTTTGGTGTGAGTTTGAGAAGTGTCCATGGCCTTCCTATTTATAGCCGAAATTTGACCCCATCGCGGTACGCGATGGGCTCACTGGCTTCCCCATCGCGTACCGCGATATAGGGTTGCCGAGTCAGCAGGTAGACCTGACACGTGTCGACACGTGGCAGGCGCCGCGCCACGTGGCGGATGTGTTGCCACGTGGTGACACGTGGCAGCAGGCGTTGCCACCGTGTGCCACGTGGCACACGTGTCACGTTGTGTCAGACACCCCATCGCGGTACGCGATGGGTGTCTTTCTTGATCCTGTCGCGTAGCGCGATGGGTAAATAAAACGGATTTTTCAATTTAGTCCCTGGAGTTTGGAAATTGGCAGAATTGGTCCCTAGACTTTGGAAATTTGACATTTTTTGCCCGAATTTTACGTGATGTTACATCCTCCCCACCTTGAAATAAATCTCGTCCTAGAGGAAGACTAGTAATCCAAGCGAGGAACATTGGAAAAGTATCACGCGGTTGCTAAGATACTTGAGATA
Source organism: Bidens hawaiensis (assembly GCF_021521415.1). Lineage (NCBI taxonomy): Eukaryota > Viridiplantae > Streptophyta > Magnoliopsida > Asterales > Asteraceae > Bidens > Bidens hawaiensis. Next base: position 52,125 of record NW_027501143.1, on the reverse strand, counting down.
CACGAGAGACTATGGACTCCATTATAACCGTGATCCGGCTGTAATCGAAGGATACACTGATGCGAATTGGATTTCGGATATAAAAGATTGCAAATCAACAAGTGGGTACGTGTTCACACTTGATGGTGCGGCTATTTCTTGGAAGTCGTCTAAGCAAACAGTTATAGCTAGATCCACGATGGAATTGGAGTTTATCGCCTTAGATAAGTGTGGCGAAGAGGCGGAATGGCTTCGTCAATTTATGAAATATATTCCAATATGGCCACAGCCTTTGTCAGCTATTTGCATACATTGTGACAGTCAATTAGCAATTGGTAGAGCCCATAGCGTAATGTACAATGGAAAATCAAGGCATATTCGACGAAGACATAATACGGTACGACAACTACTCTCAACGGGTGTTATCACAATTGACTATGTGAAGTCAAAAGATAACATTGCGGACCCGTTAACCAAAGGCTTAAGCAAAGAGTTAGTTTATAAGTCGTCAAGAGGAATGCGACTGAAGCCCATGGAAAAAGGGGACATGAGGGAAACCTAACTTAGTTGACTGGAGATCCCAAGATCTAAGTTCAATAGGAAAACTTAATCATGAAACCAAGGGTAGTTACTGTGGGGGAGTACCCCAAACCAAAGTTAAAGGGCGTTGTGCATGCGTGCGTCCTAGTCCATTCTAATCAGTGACATGAAACGAGGATAAGCATAACAAAGGTTAATGACTTGTAGAAATAAAGAATAATCTATGGCTTTTAAAGATTCGAGCGGGAATCACCTACGTGAGAGAGAAGTAGGGTAGCTTCGAATGGATTTTGTGGCAAAAATCCTAGAGCTCTCGCGGAACCAGGCTAGTGTTCCAGGACCATAATAGGACACGACAGTGAGGGGTTGACTAAATCAGGGACAATGTTGTGTGAAGTGTATTGTTGTGACAATCGTCAATTTCAGGTTAACTCCGTTAACTCCGTTAACTCAACCCCGTCAATTCAAACTTAAAGATCACTGAATCTATAACGCACACCTCATTACATTTAAACTAGGGTTTAAATGACGCTTGACACTTACTACATGTGTAGTCTTTCGGGAATTGCACCGAAACGCAAACGAGTTGACGCAAACAATTGGTGAATAAACGAAAAACGTCAAAACAATAATTATGTGATAATTATGTGTTAGGCTTATGTGTTATGTGATTACATTGTTTAAGAAGTTAACTCAAGATGCAAACTAATTACTTTGGGCTAGTAAACTAATAAATTGAAGTGGAGGGACCTAGATGTAACATGATTATTATTAATAATATTATAAAGCCTAGCCTCTCTTTCTCTCCTCTCCCTCTACCCCGATCGGACCCCCCCTCCCCCTTGCTCACGGCTGCCGCCATTCACACACACACATACAAGCAATCTTTCAAGCTTTTGATTGAAGATTAAGGTGCTAGGAAGGTATAAACAACTATCCTATGCATCCTCTATGCTTAATTTTCGGTTTTCAATGGGTTAATTATAAACCCTAGGTCCGATTTCTATATGTTATTGTGTTCATATGATTTGGTTTGATTTGATGGTGTATTGATGATGATTTGATAACTAGAATTGATATTGTTACATGTTAATTGTTGTGTCTTGATTTTGAGATCAAATAAAACCCTAATCATGTATGTAATGTGTAATTGATGTGCATGGATAATGATTATGGAGTCTAGAGTGTTATATGAATGAATTGTGGTCTATAGATGGTTAAATTGTTGAGTTTTGTTGCAAACAGTTTCTGGACAGATTGTGTTGTTGATGTTCAATTGACTGTATCTGGGTGTAAATGTGAAAATTGGTTGAGATTATTGATACTACAGTAAACTAGGTTGAGTCTAGTTTCTAAATAAAAAAAAATTTGCAATTTTTGGACGTGTATAAGTTAACCTTTATGATTTTACAAAAACGTTGTGCAAAGCTGAGTTGTTAGACCTGCTGTTAGGTTGTTTTGTAAATGTTATATCTCATGAACTACGAGACCAATTGGGTTGGTTCCACTTCTGTAAGTTGACTTATTGAGTTAGAAACCTAACCCAAGTGATCTTGCATTTATTGGATTTTTTGTTTAACGGGAATTTCAAATAACATTCTGTTGCGCATAAATTTGACTGTTATGAGTTTGCTGTGGTAAATTGATCTTTGTGAGAAATATGTATGGAATAAAAATACAAAAAAATATGTTCTGGAAACCTAACACATACATGCTTTTGTGATGATTTTTGGTAAATTAATTGTGATGTTATGATCGGTGGGATAGACTAGTTTTTCAAGTAAAATTCTGTCGTTAAGAAACTAGTTGCTGAATTTTGTGAAAGTTGCATGAAACATGATAATTGCTAACTAATTGTCGTATTTTGACCAAAATACCCTTGCGGGGAATAATTGCTAATTGATTGTCATGATTTGACCAAATTGCCCTTGCGGGGAATAATTGCTAGTTAATTGTTATGTATTGACCAAATTGTCCTTACGGGAAGTAATTGCTAGTGACGTACATCATGAATACATGACACGTGAATAGTTGCTCACACATGTAACGTATCACAAATACACTTGTAAAAGTCACACACGATTCACAAACGAAACACGAAACATGTTGTGTGCATAGGTATTATGTGCCGAGTCTAGAGACTCGATAATAGTTCCGACACTTAGAAAATCTCCTTGTTGTTTTAGAACGCTAGAGAGAGTTTTCTGTGACGCGCATCACTTGGTGATTTAATTTGGGAATTTCTTCGCAAACAGTGAGTTCACTTACCCCTTTTAAACTGTTTTCAAACGCTTTTCACTTGGGGAGATAACATACTCCGAAAACGCTTTTAAGATTTTGTTAATATAGATTATATATCACTTGTAAAGACTAAGTGGCAAACGCAATAACTAAAGTCCTTCATTCACATCGAACCGTTTAATATTGGATAATAGCGAGTCATTGTTGAGTAGTACTACTGGGTTTGACAAACCCCACCCAACGCTAAACTCGGCTGGAGGTCGAGAGGGTGTAATCTTGGCTAAACACATACCATGGTCGGGATAGACCTGGTGGCAAGGCAAATGATAAACAGTCAGCTTCGGTGTCGAACACTTAGTAATACTTGTTTTATAGGCTAGCTACCTATAGATATATAATTAACATAACACTATCTGGTAACGCAAAACGCTTAACGCAAAACGCTGAACGCACAACGCTGAACGCAAACGCTAAACGCTTTATTTTATATAAACTTGTGAACTCACCAACCCCGTGTTGACACTTTTAGTATGTTATCAGGTAGCCGAGGCGGGCGCGCGGTATAGGATCATGCATTGCTTGAAAACACTTTTGTTATGCAAACTGATTTTAACTGTTGTTATGGGGTTTTAAGTCGTTCTGCGTGACGCAACTTTTATCTTTTGGTTTTTTTTACGCTTCCGCACTTATTTTCATTTAAACGTTTTTATGGTTTGATTATAACTAATGATTCCGATCCTGTTAGTTCACACCCTCTGACGGTAAAACTCCGTTAATGGATTTAGAGGGTGTGACAATTGTCGTCTACACTAACGAGGGTATGTTCAAAGACATCGTGTCTACACACCGCCAGGAGGCTAAGTATACTTCACAAAAGAGGGTTCAAAGGGTAACACCTACCTTTCCTGCAACATTCAACCGCTGAATTGCATCGTTTGAAACTTGCATGAGCGGATCTATTTCCATTCATGTGGGGGATTGTTGGAAAATGTTAGCAAAAAATGAGTTTGCTAATTTTGGACATTAATAATTATATTTATATTTGCATATTATAAATAATTATTTACGGGATTGTTATCCTTTATGTGAGAGCATCATAACGAGTCAAACCATGTCCAAAACCTAGCTAAGATGAATGAGATATCGAAGCTCAAAGATGAGTGATTGGAAAATTAAAATCATAATAAAAAGCATTAAAGACGTTTAATGCAATTTATTTTCGACGGGAGTTATGGATTGAATTCAAAATCATAATAAAAAGCATTAAAGACGTTTAATGCAATTTATTGTTTAGTTTTGAGTCTTTGATCCTAGCTCCACTATAAATACCAAGGCAGGGCTTGAGGTTTGACACACCATTTGCAACTTGAAGAGTTTGCAAATTCTCCAACATTTCTTCATCTTCTCCAACACAACCAAGAAGGTACGAACCGATCCAATTCGTGTGCATAGTCAACTCCGGCAGTACATACTGCTACGGCCGTTGTACCCTGGGAAACAAAACGAGGAGAGACTCGGAATTTGTTTTAAGGGCCCCGTGTTCAACACGATCCTCGGTCACCAACTTCTACTTCTACCCGATTCTTTGTACTTTGATTTATTTCAGTTGTAATTGTACTGTAATTTAATGTTTTCTAGATAGGTGTTTTTTGTTCATTCTTTGTATTGTAATCGTATTAAAAGTGTTTTATTTATTTTATACCGAACGGTTCCTACAAATATATTTGTTAAAGGTTCTTTTATTTAATTTATAACTCTTACAATATTTTCTTATAAAAACCTTTCTTTTTCTGAACGTGAAATACCATAGTGTTAGGCTATCAGGTGTGGGTGCCTGATTGCCGCTGAAAAGATGACGTGGAGAGCGGTGCCGGCGGTGTTCACCACACCGTGCTAGTCGGGGCCGCCCAGCGGTGAGGATATTGTTGAAAATCACCGCCCAAAATGCCGCTCAAAATCCTCACCTCCTATGTTTCTATTTAGGTTTCTCTCCTCTCCCCACTTCCAAATCACACCTCTCTTCTTCTTCATTCACTGTTCTTCCTCCTCCTTCACTTCTGTAGCCATCGCCACCGTGCCGAAACAAGGATGGGTATGGGTTGGGTTCAATTGTAGGGACAATGAAAAGATTGGGAGAAGATGGGGTTGGGTTGCAAAATCATGGCGGAGAAGACAAGGTTGGACTGTTGAGAAATGGTGGAGAATGGATGTAGTGTTTAATTGGATTATTATTATTATTATTATTATTATTATGAAATCCCTATATCAATATTTTTATTTTTACTTATGTTTATATTTATTAGTTAAATAAATATTTGTAATTAACTAGTTATATAAATATGTTCAATTTAAATTAGTTTTAGTTATATAAATATTAATATTTTATTTAAAAAGGGAATTGGTAAATTGGTAACCATTTCCTAGGGGTGTCAACTCCTGACACGACCCGAAACCCAATATTTGGTTGAACCCAACAGGTTACCACGTTTAACCCAATTAAACATTAAAGACAAAAAAAATACGAATCCGGAGAGGCTCAACCAATATCATCGCCTATAAAGCTTAAGAAACCATCACAGCGGTAACATTTGTCATGTTTAACTGATGGTTATACCAATCTGTTTTGTTTTCCAACAATTAGTCAATTACCATGTATAATTACGTAATGACAAAGTAATAATTAAATGGTTCACAACACTAAAAATGAAACAACCAATAACATAAATACTAAATTTCCCAACAAAATAATAAAAACACAACACTTCCTAAAACCATGTAACAACATGAACCTGTCAACTTGGTGCTTTTGTAACAATGCAATTAGTATTTGAACTTGGTGCTTTTGTAACAATGCAATTAGTATTTGAACTGCACATTTCATCACCATGTATAAACCATGTATGCATTACCATCAAATCGCCTTGTCACCCAAAATAAATAGGATTTGTATTAATTAGCAAAGCAAAAACATCGAGTGAAGATCCGAACACCTCTCAGATGACTCTACATTCACCGTCATTGATATAAAAGCTAAAACATAGCGAAAAGGCCAAAACATAGCAAAACAAATTTGTGGCTCGGCTCAGATGAGCTAAGGTCCATCATCATAGCCTTAACACCCAAAAAAGATGGGGTTTATATTCATTAGTAACGGAAACCATAGGGTCTAGATCCAAACACTTTTTGGATAACCATATGTTCACAATCATTGAGATAGAGCACGCACAAACGTCCAACACCACTACATCATGGCCGCCTACAGTTAACAAAGACTACTGTACATACGTTCAATGTTCTTTCCAAAGGCTCATCAATTGCACAAAATATCCCAAAAGTCAAAATTAATAAGTCAAAGATCAACCACATAGGCATGAATTTATGTTGGGCTTTTAACAAAAAATAACCCCCATCTCTAATCTCTATCACTATCACCAATTAAAAAAGTAATCGGTTAGGTCAAAGAATGCGGAATAAACCCAACTGGGAACGTCAGCTCCGCCACGACAGTCTCCTATGGTTCCATGGAACCCGGCAACAGTCACGGCATCGCAGTCGCCTAGGGGTTTCCAAAATGAAACCCGACAACATACGAAATGGAGTCGCGACAATCAAAATCGAAGAGATTTCCGTCACCACAATGCACCAGTGGCACGATAACAATTGCCCGCCACAACCGACAATTGCCACCATCTTCACTGCCACCAACATTTGACAACAATTTTTTAACCAACAAACCATTAAACCCAAAGCTCAATTAGGGACATGCACGTCAATTTATAACCTCTTGTACGGTTGTACCATAAGCAGTAACACATGTACCATAAGCAGAGGCTCGGATCTGCCACTGGGGAATCACAATGGCTGCAAAATCACAGTTGCATAGTTCATGACCATGCCATCCGGATCTTGCCTTGCCACGATAAGATTTCGCTCCTTATATTAGACCAATCATCATAGCCACAATACAAATCCAATCATCGAGTTCCTTTACACACGAAATCCCAACATGATATCAATAAATAAAACACTACAAAGATTCAATGGAAGCTCTTAGGGTTCAAACAAAAATAACCCCAAATAATCAATGATCAGTGTTTCTCCAAAGTCCAAATCATAAGTAATTGTTCCAAGCTGCAATAGATTAATGGCTTTTATTGCAATGTTCAACCACAGCTGCGATCCCAAACATTTAACCGGCATACTTTTCACAAAAAAAAAAATCATCGTCATGTAAACGGACGATTATTGAGAAACAATACGACTAACTTATACAAGATGAAGCACGACGGAGCAAGAAATTACCGGCCAAACAACGATCACCGTTTTGCGCCGTCGCCTAGGGTTCCTAAACGGAACCCAGCAACAGCCGTCAACACCACATCAACAACAGTGATACATGTCAATAAACCAGCTAACCGATCGGAAGGAAAACCGGTGGATTACACGTGGTGTGGTGTACATATTTCATTGCAGGATGTACAGCTGTTATGCACAATATCTCCCAATATTGTATATTTATAAGTAAGTGTTAAATTTTAAAGTTAAATACTTAGATTTTTAATTTTTCATATCAATTTTTTAAGAATAAAACTTTTTTACACTACTTTTATTTACTTTTTACTTCAAACGTTTTTACATTATTAAGTCTAACTATCTATTCTATGGTTATTTCGGTTGTTTGTTCTTATCTTAGGCTAAATATGTAAAAAATAATTAGATTTATCACAAATTATTAACAAGCTTTATATAATTAAGAGAAATTAATTGTTTAATTTATTACTAAGTTAATAAGTATTATCTGTATACGTATATGAAAGTAAAATGGGTTGACCCGAAACACAACCCGAACACGACACGAATCTAAATGAGTCGACCCGACACGACACGAATAAATATATGGGTTGGGTTAGGGTTGAAGAATTTCAACACACTAACCCGCCAACCCGACACGTTTTGACACCTGATGTTATGAAAGACATTGAAGTGGAGTGGGATATGACGTGACGCTGACATATCGTTGCAAAATGAGAAGTAAAATGACATCCATACCATATAGTCTTAATATTAAAATGCATGCCCTACACTCTCATTAATTATTATTATTACTACTGTTTTATTATAACTCTTGTATTAAAATACAAATTTTATTTTATTAAAGGTTTGTTGTCATTGAAAAAACTAATTCGTGATGGTGTCCACATGTAAGAAGTGTTCATGCCATAAAGGCGTACAAAACAAAGGTATCAAGCATCTAAAGATTTCCATTATTTAACTTAAGTTTCATAACAAAACAAAATAAATAAAATCTTACAAAAAAATATATACAAGATATCAAAGTAAAAGACTAGAGTAGAAATTACCGAAGTTAACAAGAACACCCTTAACCTTCAAGAAATGACGCAATGCTAAACGTTTGAATAGCTCCAGTAAAGACTAAAGATTTAAGGTACAAATGTAACTTTTATTGGTTTTCACCCTTTAACCCCATTTGAAAACATAACAAGGTATTGATAATTTCATCAATTTTCCCATAGGATATATATATAAAATGGCATTCTACAATCAACAAAAACACAACCACAAACACATATGGCATATCTAAACCATAGGTAATACGCCGGTTGGAATGTTGGATTGTATTTGGATCACTAATCACTAGAGTAGTACAGACTACAGGACATACAATGGGCTCAACATACTCTTGATCAAAGCCCACAAAAAACAGTATGTGACAATAACATGAAAAATCTATATTGCAATGATACAAATTTTATGGATTACAACTCACAACGTTACATATGTATGAATATATTTTCTAATCCTGAATATGCTTTTGAGCATTTCTGTTCATGGGTTTGATAATCATACTTTTAAATTAAAAAAACTTATCATTATTGTATAATACATGTGTATAATTTAAAAATATACTCCGTATATCGATAACACTATGAAAGTGAGTGATATGAAGCATGAAAGGCACGGTAAAGGCTCACCTAAACATGTTTTACAGTGAACACCACCGCATACCTGGTGCCCATGAGTGCAAAATGGGGGCCACCATAACTATGGCGCATTCAGGATTTTATTCGTGTAGGTTCCTTTTGGTAAATTCTCACTAGGTTCCTTCTGGATCCGCTGATCATAGTGCTCATGGTTAATAGGGTTTATTATTATTATTGTTATTATTATTATCTCACCCTGCAAGTAGCTAACAAGTAACAACATAACCCAGAGCTGGCCATGAGGGGAGGCAGGGTAGTCAACGGCCATAGGCCCGACATCCCGTTAGGCCAGAATTTTTTTTTTTAAATATATATTTTTATGAAAAAAAATATGTATAATCAATGTTTCAACACACTTACATGACCACTAGCTTGGTCTAATGACAAAAAGGTATGACATCTAACCAAGAGGTTGTGAGTTTTAGTCTTATTTGAGGCATTTTTAAGTTTATTTTTATACAAAAATTTATTAAACAACTCAAATCATAACTAAGTAAGCCCATTTAAAATTAAATTATTTAAACCTAATAAAATGTTCCTTTCACTTAAGACACCAAAAAAATTTCGCCTTTGGCCTCAAATTTTTTTCGTCTTCTCGGAGCCGGCCCTGACATAACATGTGATTCTGTGAATATACCAATCTCCAGGGGCATTTTCGTCCTTCAAATAACATTCAACTCTCTATATAACGACCACCCAAATATACCGTGCATCACATAAATGTAAGAAACTAAAACTAAAACTAAAAACAAATACAACTCCGATCTAACCACCAATCCACACCGGCGTAATGTCACCGGCAACCGGAAAATCAAGCCAAATCCGCCACATTGTCAGAGTCCGACAGATGCTCTGCCGTTGGCGTAGACGAGCCGCTTCCTCTAACAGGTTACCAGCCACCGATGTGCCCGCCGGACACGTGGCGATCTGCGTTGGCACCACTTGCCGGAGGTTCATAGTCAGAGCAACGTACCTCAACCACCCGGTCTTCCAGAAGCTTCTATTTGAAGCCGAAGAAGAATACGGGTTCTGTAACAAAGGCCCGTTAACCATTCCGTGTGAAGAATCCGAGTTCGAAGAGATCCTCCGGTTCGTTTCACGACCCGAACATGACACGAATTATAAATCTGGATGCCACGTGGGTAATGTGGCGGAGTCTAAGCCGCTCCTACATGGATCCGTTTATTAATAAAAGAGATCCGGTTTTCATACACCACATGCAATAATAAAAAAAAAAGTTATATGGTGTATGAAACCACAAGCTCGTGCGAAAAAAGCCAGGACACTTATTATAGTCAACTCGGCATTAAGTTAAGCCGAGTTGATTAATGATTAATATTCTAACTACTGTTCTAATTTTTTTAAGACCAGAATTAAGTAGTTATTTGGTGTCTATTTTCACCCTTTTGTGTAATGTTAGGGGTGAAGTAGAGTGTTTTGATTGTGGTTTTTTGCTTGGAGATAATGGGGACCGAGTTGTAAGTAAACTCAGTCCGAGTCTTACCGAGTTGAATGAAATGGAATGGATTTGGATTTATTTTCTTTTGCATAATTGCATTATTAATGTAATCACAAGTTGAAGTAACTTATAAATATAGTAAATTTAATAATTGTTATAAAATTATAATTGTAATATATTTAATTACCTGAAAACACATAATATCCGTTTTACGTAAGTGATGTAATATTATACAAGAATTTAGGCAATAAAAGTTTGAAGTGTAAGGAGAAAGGAAATAATAATACATTTTTAAAGTAGCCTATCTCATGCTATATACACCATTAAATTGTCCTAGAATGTACAACATCACACAATTAATTACACATATTTTTTTTTATTTAAATGATTGAAGTATCAAAGTTTGTCATCCAAGATTAATCTAAGATCACGAAGAATTTCATCATTATCGCTTATAACGTCGTTGCGATCCCATACAATACGAGACACAAAATCTCATAATCATATCAATAAAATCTGATGAAACTCGCGGTCTCATATATTTATTTCGGTATGTTTCATAGATCTGGTTGGTAATATAAGTTTAGTATGAATTAATTAACATTGATACGTATGCCATTAGGTTCTACTTAATTAGCAGATCCCGATCGTTCAGCTTACAATGAGGAATGTTTATATTCACCTGGTGATATCAAATCCAGATCCAAATCGAAAGGACATTTATGCTCTCAAGGAAACTTGTAATTCTAACAAAAATAAGAAAATAATTATTGTTTTTCAAATATATCTCTACAAATTAATACTAAGAAAATAGCTGTTAATGATATCAACACCTTGCCAAGTACATCACTTACTTTATAAAACTAGGGAGTGTATCATGAATCAACCAACATATAGTAGTATTACATATAAATCACTTTTATCAACATTTTACAGAGGCCGAACTGATCGACTTGGAATGTTTTCTTATAACATGATCATGCAGAATTGCAGATAAACTGATAACATTTGTAAATCACAACTAATGATATAATGAATTGATAAAAACTGTTATACATAGACCAAATAAAAAAACTTACATAAAAATCTTATTATTTACAAAAGGCCCCGTTGTTCTAGTGATATCAAGGTAATAGTACTGAGCGACCAAATCCGTTGTTTGACAAAAATAAAAAATTGTTCAAAAGAAAATCAAAATCTTATTGAAATCAAATACAGGGGTGTCTCGTGGGACAGCGAAAACAAGTTAGGGCTTTAGGCCCCCCATTAGGTTAAGGCCTCCAATTAAAAAAAACATTATATATAGATATATTATAATGGGTATAATAAACTCAAAGTAATGTATTGGTGTGGTGGGTAGGCCTTGGTTGTTACTAAAGTATAGGTTATAAGTTCAAGCTTGTAAAATCAATTTTTTTTTCTTGACAATTGTTATGAAAAGACCCCATTGAGCCGACCCTGATCAAATATAAGTTTCCTGTAATAATGAAAATGCAAGAAAAAAAGAGAGAGACTATTTCAGATACAGATATCACGTACGTAGAATTGTAGATCATGAAGCAAATATAAGTTTCCTGTATCATAGTAATTTTGAAAAATACTTTATAAAGTTATAAACACTTTACAAATTTCAGATACAGATACCACGTAGAATTGTAGATCATGAAGCAAATTAATTATCTTTTTTTCTTTGTCTTTATTCGTTTGTTTCATTTAATATTTATGCTTAAAATATAACAAGTGTTTGTAACCATATTATTCTTTTATATATTTTTATATAGATTACTGATCTTAAACAAAATAAAGAGTATACATATACTCAGTCATCTACTCATCTATGTTTAAACACATGAAATAACCTATTTTATTATGATATTAATATAAAAAATCTTGATGTTGATGAGACCTATACTATTATCTTAATAATAAATTATTAATCCTAAAATATTAATTAGTCGCTTACCCCAAAACATTGACCACGAAAAAAAGTGACTGCCTTGCACGCAAAGTGGCATTTACTTTATTTTATTAGAATTTTTTTTATTTAAATGTGTTAAATATATTAAATTATTTTGTTTTTAAAATTGTTCGTTGCATGCAAAGTGGCAGTTACAATTACTTTATTATCGTACTGTACGTTTATGGCATCTTTCATGCAGCTACATGGTTTCCATTATCATGTTCCTCAACTTGTAATTACTTTAATTATTATGCCTTCAAATATGCCCTGAACACATCAAATTTTTGTTTTTGCTATTATTATTATTATTATACAACGTTTTAGTAAATGACATTTTTATAAAATCAAACTAAAAGTTATATGATATCAGCTTTGCTTCTTATTATATATACCATCCAATTTACAACCTTCACAAGCAATCAAATTCTTTTTATTTTTTTTTTTAATTATCTTTCATTTAATTGCACATATAGGTATGTGGTTCAACAAGTGTAATTCGACTTCATCTCCAGCTAGCCTCACCGCCATCCGTCAACCTAGCTCCTACTTCCACTGCCAGGCCGGGTATATATGAAATTATATTTGAATATGTTAGGTAAATCAAATTGTATTGTAACATGATTATATTTTCTAGTATAGGTCAAATTAGCCATATATAGAGTTGATCAGTTGTGAATAACAAACAAAGATTTCTGTCAAATCTTATAGCATTCACTAGAAACAATTAATTTGGTCATGTTTTGTGTAGCTTATTTGATTTTGATCATGATGGTGAAGACTTCAAGTTTGATTTGTTTGTGTGAATTATAATCAAACTTAGACATCGGTTTGACTCGATCTCACATGTACTCGAGCCTAATCAAACCGTCTACAATTCAAATGTTTATAGTACCCAAGGATTTAAAGAGGAAATTTCTTTTACAAGATTATAGCAATGTGATGATTGATTCTTGCTTTGTCACTACGGTTAAATAATCTTGAAAAGATAGCATGCCAATAATAAAGAATGAAGAAATAGGATTCGGTTGGCAAAAAGTCAGATTTTTGGGACCCAAGTTAAAAAGAAATATGTAAAGTTTTGGCATCCACTCATGAGGTCGACGTTATGATAATTTCCCTTCAATATTGCATGATCGGAGGGGGTGTAAACCAGAATTAATGGATCCCGAACTTTATTTATCTAAGTAAATGAACTCGAGTTCGGTTCGTTTTAAGTTTAATTCGTCTGAGACTTTATATTTAAATCAATAACTTAACTTTTGAGTAATTTGCATCGTTAATAATATATTATATCACTAGTTTGAGGCCCGTGTAATACACGGGTAATTGTTGAAAATTTTAAACTTTGACCATTAAGTGAAATACTTTCAAAAAATTGATTATATATTGTTAATACAATTACAATTAAATTAAAATTACATAAATTACATAACTAAAATTACACAAATATGTTACAAATAGTTAAAAACTTCCTTTTACACTACATTTGTGATTGTATTAGTAGGTATACATTGTTTATCAAAAATCAAAATCTTTAGTCCATGTCTGCTTGTAGCTATTAATAAAGTAACATATAGGCATGTTTATAACTCTTGATATAGCCATATATAATTGTCTGTGTAACAAAAAATGTTCTCCAAGTACATACCAACTCTAGATAAATGATAATATATATATATCTATGATACTAACAAAAAAAATATACATACACATAAAATATCATGTCATTTGATAATATTTGCTCATGTTTATAAAAAAAACATGATTATCTCAAAAACCATATACCTGAACTTTGATGATATAATCATCCTTTAAATCTTTACGATTTGAAATTGATTGATCATGATATTGTTGTTATCAATATATTGTGTATGACAAATGTTTTAATTAACTTTATATTTTACAATTAATAATTGTATAATCAAGCAAAATAAAAACCTGAAAATTTAAATATAACAAAAATGATTTGTTTGTTTTATATGAATGTAATTGTCAGGAAAATGAAAAATACATACTAACATTAACACCATGTTCAAATAATAGTGATTATTCTGAGTTAGAAGAATATTATAAGATTTAAAGTTGCATAAAGTGAATGTAGTGATTCTTATATATAATCGTTGAAAGTAGAGCTGTCACTTTTACCCGTAACATGAAACCCAACCCAAGAAACCCGTACCTGAACCCAAACTAACCCGACTCGGGAAACTCGAACCCAAGAAAATACTAACCAGAACCTGAACCGAAGTAATTCGGGTTGGTTCTTGGGTCCGAATTTTAGGTTTCGGGTCAACCTGAAAACTTTTAGTTTTAAAATCATATGTATTTTTAGGTATTAAAGGCTAAGCCTTAGCCGCTGAGGTTATCAGGATTCAGTCCAAGTTGATTGTTCTCATTCCACATATTATGAATCGAATGTTTATTGTTTATTATTTTTAATATAAACCATAATAAACACTAATGACTAATCGTCACTTGTCAATCCATATGAAGAATACTTATTATATGTAGTAACGATTTAGTTGGAATAAACATATAATTATAATGTCATATATTGAAATGACTTGATAGATAAGGACCATATATGAAAATTGGTTGAAAAAAGATGAGGAGGACTATGGTATTGACAAGTGACGAAAGTGGTAGGCTTTTATTAGAAGAGATAGATTGTTTAACTATTTCTAAATGCATAAAACTATACATCATTTAAATGTAAACAAGAAGTCATATATGTTCGTTATGTAATAGAAGTATACTTCGAATACTCACTATAATCTATCTACTCTGACAGAAAAAATAATAACTAGGGTCAAATGTCACTCAACATTCATTTTCAGTGTTGTTTTCTCGCTAAAAAATATAAAACTTTTTAAAAAATTTCACACGGACCTAAAACTTACCCATAGCAGGTTATATTGAAACAATCCTCTCATTGATTCATACAAGGAGGTGAACGTAGAAAAAATTAAATTACCCATATCCTACATTATCAAAATTTAAAAATTATCATATTTTAGTGTCTTACACTTTTAAGTTTTACCTATAAAAATATTAACTTTTGAAAATTAGTCATGGATGGTCCATGAGATGTAATTTGACATTAGTGTGTATCTTTTGAGTTAATTAACATTATCACCTCTTAATTGGCTCACTTTTTTAATGCATCCATTATGAGAAAAGGCAATGTACGAGAAAGTGATAGTATTTACTAATTAACATCCTGGACTGCAAAGATTTTGACTTAATTACTATCCTTTGCTGCAAACCTAGCAATTTTATTTGTTATATGCTGGTAGTTGATCGGTGGTCGTCAAGGTGTCTTGATCGATCTAATCTTCTTTTGAGTGGGCCATTTGATCTATACATAATAAACAGCCCATTACTAAGTGAAACCGTATATGGGTTTCAAAATGTTAAAATATATATTCTTATTCTTTAATTTAATAATCCATATCAAGTATTTGTTTTCTCTTGTTTTTATTTTATTTTCTATTCTTTGCATTTTGGGCTACACTTGAGAAACTGGGCTTTAGAAATGGACCAGCCTCCCTTTGGGTTTGGGCTCCTGCATCGTTGTCGATGCCTTTGATCTAGACATGTACAAAAAGAAAAAAAACAGTTTGGAACCGGTTAACCGGAAACCGCACCGCATGGGTTCATATCTAAACCCGGTTTCAGTCAAACCAGTTTCCAAACCGAACCGGACCGCAGGTTTGTATAGTGTTTCGTTCATATCACAATCATACTGTTATTTTTTTCCTCAAACCGGTTTATAAACCGAACCATACCAGTTTTGATCAATTTGACAAATTCTACGCTTAAAACGGCTTCTAAACCGAACTGGTTTGGGTCAAACCTGTTTTGACCATGCAAAACTCAAATCGGTTCGGTTTGAAAAAAAATTGGTTTTATACACTTCTACTTTGATCCACCGCCACGTTTTATCTACTGACATCACGATGTTAAAATGTTTTTATCTTTCCATATGGAAACTCCGATGCATTTTTGGAAAATTAGACATGCTCAACGGCTGCTCCGATCGTCACTTGGTTATTCAATGTCGCCTTGGCTAGGGTCTTAATGAGGCCCAAAGGCAGCATCACCCTCCTTTGATATTCCATTCTTCAGTTAGGGTCAATACCCATTGTATATTATAATCTTTTGGGTCGTTCTTAAGTTCTTTTTTCATCTCTATTATGTTTAAGTATTCTTGTTTATTGTTCTTAATCTGTTAGTTTGTAACAAGACGAAGTCGGTTATTGTTTCATCTATATTATTATCTTTCAATACAATAATATATCAAGTTATTGACATGCTAATAGAGCTATAGGGCCTTATATTATTTTTTTATCCTATTTGATTCGCCTATACTTCAGGTTTTTTATTTCGATCTCATCGATTGCTTATGTTGGTTGTGTTGACCCGATACTAATTTCTCTAGTGCATCGACTAAAGACTGTACTCGGCGACGAAGTGCTTGAAATCTGATTTTCGTAATCGAAATGGTGATAAGAATTTAAACAATATTGTGTTTTTATACCGAAAAAGACTTGCTTAAGAATTTCTCTATAGATGAGGCTATTTTTAGATTTCAAAAAAATTGAAAACCGTAAACTTTAAACATATTATACTTTCATTTGGATTTGTAATGTTGTAAATCTGTAATACATACTAATTTTGGTTATATGAAGTTTAGAATAATTTTTTTTATATGATTTGACCCAAACCAAACCTATATATGAAGAAACGTGGATCTACTCACTGGTAGTCCTATTTTGTACCCGCCTCAACATCGAGCGGGGCGGGTCAACCCACAAGATATATACAAGACATTAGAAATCAAAGATATTATCAAGGCACAAAGCCAAAACTTAAGCGCACAGCGCATATCGCATATGCTCAAGCATCACATGCTTGCACATATCACATATGCTCAAGCATCACATATGCTCACGCATCACATATGCTCATGCATCACATATGCTCGCGCGTATCACATGCTCACGCATCATATATGCTTATGCATATCACATCGTGCGTGGCGCATCCGCGCGCGGCGCATATCACATGCTCGCGCATCATACATGCCCACCCATATCACAGTTGCGCATGGCGCAGCTGCGCGTAAGGCATCCGCGCGTGACGCGTATTACATGCTTGTGCGTATCACATCTGCGCATGAAATATCTGCGCGTGAGAATAAAGAGAAGACCTCGCGCATCCTCAGGATGGGCGCATATCACACATGCACATAATCAACCTCGTCCTTATCCAAATCAAGATTAGGGCAACCTTGATTGTGCACGTCAGACAACCTTCCATAAGGCATCTTTTTAAGGAATAAGGATATGCTGATGTTGACAGCTGCTAAATGAAAGGTGGACAGCTCAGCATGACTCATGGGTTACCACGTGATTATAACCAATGAAAAAGCACCAGGTGTCTCCAAGGACACGTGGCGCAAATCTATTGGAGGAGGCCAACAAAACCCTAATTTGGTCTCAGCTCAATCAGTGGAAACCCTAGCACTATAAATACAGCATCAACTCCACAAGGAAAGATAGAAAAAAACACAGTCACACAATCATACAGAGAACATACAGTATTCAGCTATTAAGCAATACTCTCCAGATTCCCTTACTCTCACATTATTATCTTCTCCTACATATACTTATTCTCACGCCGGAGGGTTACCCCAAAGAGGACCCCTCTGTCCCTTTCTGAGGGGTAAGTTAACGGCGCTGTTCATTTTGTAGGTGGAAGAACCCAGATCCAGAAAAACCATCGGTGAAGAATCGTAACCACACCCGAGGAAAGTAGATCTGCTACCAGTGAGTAGATCCACGTTTCTTCAATATAGTTATAGTCAATCGATTCCAAAAAATTGTGACCCCATAAATTTTTATTATAGGTCTGCCGCTTTCAAACACGTAACATACCTCATCTTATCTTTGTGAAGAGTACACTTTTAGTGTATGGTTGAAGTTAAAATATTCATAAGTTTATCATCTTATCTTTGTGAAAAGTACACTTTTAGCGTGTATGATTGAAGTTATAATATTCGTTCCTTTTAATACATCACATGAGATAACCAAAAGGCAGTTAGCCGTAACCCACTAACCCCACCCTCCTACATTTTCTAGCCTACCGCAAAGACTAGACTTAATTAGACTGGCTTAGAAACATAGTATATAGTTAGATAATTAGATGAACCACAAAACCAACCACTCTTCTTATCTCCCGATATTTTCTAACCTACTTCCACCACCTTAAACTAACCGCCAACCACGTACCTTAAATATACATACCTTCTTCACTTTGTTTTTGTTTTTTCAAGTAGACGTACGCTTGCATGGCGAGAGCTTAATTAATTCAGATATGTTTAATGTCATGTTTGGATGGAGTAAAGCCTCCAAATGGTAAACTTTTTTTTTCCCTGTTTTTTTGTTAAAAATCCTTTTTTTTGTTTAATCTTATTTTATATGTTTTTGATACAGCAAGAAGCTAATGAAGAAGCTTAGGTGTCGTTTGAAGCTGCTGAAGAACAAGAGATGTTGTATTGTAAGACAATTACGAAACGATGTCGCACAACTCATCAAACACGGCCATCGTCAAACGGCATTTAATAGAGTATACTTCTTTATTCTTTTGATTAGTGTAGAAAAACATTTATATATTTTGGATAAGATTGATTACTGATATCAAATTTAAAATCTCCATAAAAAAAAACTTTTAGCAAACTCATAGTATAACCAATTTCATCACTATTTGAGTATTTTCTTAAGTAATAAATAGGGATTTGATAATAATATGGATGTCATTTACCTCTTAATCATATGCTATGATCATATATATTCAATTAATAAATACAGAAAATAAGTAATTTTTGGCATATTTTCATCTTTAGAAAATGTTGAAATTTTGGATGATTAAAAATTTGGTTTTGTAGATATTACCTTGATTATATGTATAATTAAATGTGGTTAATGTTTCAGGTGGACCAAATTTACAAGGACGAATGCATCATCGCCGTATACGACCTTTTGGCTCATTTTTGTGAATTTTTATCTCATCAACTCCCCTACATTCGTCGTAGCAAGTATGATCTTTAATCCGATCGTTTATCTTAACCTAAATCATTATATAATTAAGGAAATGCTATAAGTGATATAAATGTGAAAATAGGTATCGTTGATAACTGATATTACTTTTATTTGTTGATTAATTATGATGGTATACATGTTCTAAAGATGACTTAAACATAAAATATTTGTCATTTTAAATTATGTTTTAAATATGTGTTCGGGTTCCATTTTCTAGGGATTGCCCTAATGACATCAATGAAGCAATATCAAGCCTTATTTTCGCCTCGGCCAGATGCGGAGACCTACCCGAGCTTGTACGCATACACAAACTCTTTAGTAAGCGTTATGGGGAGCATTTTGAAGCCAGGGCTCTTGGTTTACTTCCTGGAAATCTAGTCAATTTTCAGGTGTGTATGTTCATAAACATATATCATGACATATCCCTATATTGTATAATGTAACTTCATTTTATAAATTATTTTCTCTTATTTACAGATTAGAGACAATTTATCCATCAATAAGGTACCGAATCAAGTCAAGTACAAACTCGTTGAAGAGATAACCACAACGGTTCTAAAAACAGGACCTTTGGCATTAGAGTTTTCTTCTAAAGCGGTATGCATTATTTTTCATACATGCTTTATAGGGTGTACCATGTGCGTAATAACTTTTCTACGAATTTGATCCACATATTTTCAGGGTCAACTACAGTTAACTACAGACGTTGAGTTCCCACCAAACCGGTCCGACTTTGATCATCAAAATCGATCAATAACCTATCATGTTGAGCCCGAATCATCTTCATCAAAAAATTCAACTATTAATATGCCCAAAGATATTATTTACCTAGAAGACATTCAAGAGTTTAAGCCTCCATTGAAAGACAATAATAATGGAAAAGATCGAAGAGTTTTCATGTTCACAACAACGCATAAAAGCATCAACTTGTTGGTTTCGATCATTGGGAAAGTAGGGGATTCTATGAAGATTAGAACAGGAACAAGAACAAGGAATCGTGGCAAGAACGATGAAAGATCGAGAGTGTATAGCCAACAGACCATGATTAATCAAGCAGGCCATGAAAAAGGCATTATTGTTAAGCCGATTGGGGAACCTTCAAGAGTGATGAGTATGCCGTGTAATGGTTGGAAGAAACGCGGGGATGAAGATGGTGTGATGAGGAGTTATTCGTTTCCTGTTCAAGAATCTTGGTCTCATGTGCATCCGAAACTCCCAGATTATGATGAGTTAGCAGCAAAATTCATGGCACTAAAGAAAGAAAAGTTTCAAAACCATGAGATATGTAGTGTTTAAAATTCAAGATCATTTAGTTCGAAGTTTTGTAAATTAGCTTCAATTTGTTAGAATTTTGTGGTTAGTTTTATTTGTTTTGGAGAAAGCAAGCCTAAAATAGTTTATATATCTATTCTATAAGATATATAGTCTTTGATTAATTATTAAAAGTATGATAATTTGACTTGATTTGAACAGTATGACATATAACAAGGTATGTCTACTTGAGCAGTAACATTAGTGTTACCGAAAGCTTAGCGGTAGCGGAATTTAAACTCCCATGTAGGGGTGTTCATCGGATCGGATAACGGATTATTCGGGTTATTCGGTTCAGGTTATTCGGATTTGAGAATTTTTGGATCCTATCCGAAATCTGAATTCGGATCGGATTCGGATAATATCCGAAAATCCGAAATTATCCGAATAATCCGAAATAAGCCTAAAAAATTTTCCTATATTTTTGTTCATAAAATTTAATAATTTAGAATCACAATAAACATACAAACCGGAAAATACGAATTACTCTAAACACAAATTTAAAGTTTAAACTTCAAATAATAGTCTAATTAATATACCAAACCGGAAAATATCACTAAAAACATGTTTTTTATTCGGATCAAACGGATATCCGAATAATCCGAACAATCCTATTTTTTTAGAATTTCATATCCGAATCCGATCCGAATCCGAATTAGTTATTCAGATATTCGGATTTATCCGATCCGAATATCCGAATAAGAATTCGGATCGGTTTATTTGGGTTTCGGTTTCAGTTTTATTCGGATTTCAAATTTCTTGAATACCCCTACTCCCATGTTTAATTGGTCTCGTGATAATTTGTGTTCCCGAGTTTCATTTAACTGAGAAAAGGGAAGGAAAATGAGGGAAAGAAAAAATATGTTGTGTTCCCGAGTTTCATTTAAGAAAGAAAAAGTTAAAAAGGTGTTCCCGAGTTTCATGAGTAAAATGACACTGCATTCTTGAGTTTTATTTAAGTGATTGGAAAAGAAAATAGAAGAAAATTTTTCTTTTTCCGTTCTTGAGTTTTTTCATTAAGAGAAATGAAAGGAAAGTTTTCCATTCCTTTCTATTCTTTTTCCTTTCTTTTCCTTTTGATTCTTTCCAAAAGAAAGAGATTCCACTAGTTTTCTTCTTTATTTCCTACACTTTCCTTTCATTTTTGTTCTTTAATGAATCTTGGGAACACAAAATAGTTTTTCTTTCCTTCCAAAAAAACTTGGGGACACACTAACCCCTTTCTTTCCTTTCAATTCTTTTCCTTTCCTCCCTTTAATGAGACTCGAGAACGCAGCGTAAAAGAAAAGAAAGAGAATGGAAAGAAAACTTACACTGCATTCTCGGTTTTAAAATACAAGGAAAAGAAATGATAAGATTGGATAGAGGAATAAACAAAAATAAATTATACACTTAAAAGACATTCTCGAGTTAAAATGAAAGGAAAGAAAATAAAGTGTTTATTACATTCTTGAGTTAAATTGGAAGAAAAAGATAGGAAAAAAATTTGTAACTTTACAATTATGTCCTTATAGCAATATGAAAAAGAGAATTAAGATAGGGTAACTTGATAATATGGTAATGAGATATAAACTTTCCTTCACAATCCGGCCATATTTGGCAGAAAAGTTTTGAAAAAAAAAAGACTTAACTTTTCCTTTCATTCTCTTTCTTTTCTTTTAATGAAAAAACTTAAGAATAAAAAAAGAAAAATTTTCTTATCTTTTTTTTTTCCAATCCTTTAAATAAAAAACTTAAGAATGCAATGTGAGACTTTTTTCCTTCAAAACTTTCATGACAAATATGACATGATTGTGAAGGGAAATTTATAGCTCATTACAATATTACTAATTTATCCTATCTCTATTCTCTTTTCCATGTTGCTATGAGGACACAATTGTAAAGTTACAATTTTTTCCCTATCATTTCCTTCCGGTCTAACTCAAGAATGTAATTAACACTTTCTTTTCTTTTCTTTTATTTTAACTCGAGAATTCATTTTAAATATATAATTTATTTTCTTTCATCCCCTATCCAGTTTTATCATTTTTTTTTTGTATTTTAAACCCGAGAATACAGTGTGAAAGAATTTGTATATTTCCAAATTAGAAAAATTTGAAAGGAAAATAAATTAAAGAGAAAAAGCATATCCCAAAAGAAAAGATAAGAAGATAAAATTTTATTTTCTTTATCTTTCTTTTCATTCCGCTTCTAATAGTTGGGGCTTTTGGATTAAGAGGGGCCAACCGAATAAAAATAATGGACTAAATTTACACTTCTAAACCTGAAAGTAGGAGGGGGGCGGGCCTTTTCACCCATGAGTGTTAGTGGGTAGTTCAGGATCGTATGTAGATTTTTTTGTAGTTGGTAGTTATCTAATGTATTTCTATTTGTTAGCGTCTTGTAGAACATTGAGTTTCGTATACAAAACTATAAATTAAGCCAATTTAACACTCCTTAAGTGTAATCTTATCACACTTTAATATTTTATCATATGGTAATATGACAGGCTCCAACACTATGAATAATTCGTTTGGACGTTTGATCTTAATTAAACAATTTAGTTATTTACGCTGTTTGGTGTGTGGCCTTAAATAATCAACTTCACTAATTGTGATATCTTGCGTGGATGCCTGAGAATGCCCGAATCCAACAATTACAAGTTGTCTTTAACCAATTTGGTTTTTAGTAGTGACAAACATGTTGATATGTGACCATTGTTATTATACGATATTTTACACTACTAATACTAACTTGTGATGTTGTCATGACTTAAGCAAGCTCCTAGAAGTACGATGGTTGGTGATCAAGCTCTCGAGACATATCAAGAATAACAAATCTTGAAGTCGGTTTATATTTTGTAAAAGTTTTATTGATTAAAATCTTAGTGCTTTTTAACTATATTTACTAGATAATAACATTTTAAATCTTAATATCTATATCTATAATCTATAATCTATCTATAATATATATAAACGAAAACATAAATATCATACGTGTCGCGATATGGTCGCCCCCTTTTTTTGGAGTCACCATATTTACTTGATTTTTAAATGGAGGCTTCTCATGAATTTGACCCGAATTCATGGGTATGGATCTCATCAGATATTTCTTAAACGAGCTATAATATTTCATTAAATTAAAAAACTAATCTCACCAAATATTTGATTTAAAAATCCTATAAAGTATGGATATACTAAAAATTAATATCTAATTTATTTAAAAATATATATATTAATTATAATTAAAAAACCAAGTTTATAGTAAAAAAAATAAACGGGTCTCGGGTCTCATCAAACACATATAGCTTTTAACCGGGTTATAACATCTCATTTATTTGTGATACAATTTATTATCAAACTATAAGTATATTATTAACTCTCATACAATAAAAAAAATTAAAATTCAAAAAATAAATAAATAGTAGAACAAATAATATAAAACAACCACCGTAATACGGGGGATAAAAACTAGTAATATATATAAACGAAAACATAAAAATCTTACGTGTCGCAATATGGTCGCTCCCCTTTTTTTAGGAATCACCAGATTTGCTTGATTTTTAAATGAAGGTTTCTCATACATTTGACCCGAATTCATGGTTACGAGTCTCATCAAACCCAGATATTTCTTAAACGGGTTATAACATCTCATTAAATTAAAAATCAATCTCATCAAATATTTGATTTAAAAATCTTATAAAGTAGGGATATATTAAAAATTAATATCTAATTTATTTAAAAAAAGATATATATTATTTATAATTAAAAAATCAATTTTATAGTAAAAAAATAAACGGGTTTGGTTCTCATCAAACCCGTATAACTTTTAAACCTGGTTATAACTTCTCGTTTATTTGTGAAACAAATTATCATCAAACCATAAATATATTATTAACTTTCATACAATAAAAAAATAAAAATTTAAAAAATAAATAAATATTAGAAACAAATAATATAAAACAGCCCTCCATAATACGGGGGATAAAAACTAGTTAAATATATATAAACGAAACCTCCCTAAATTCTGTCAAACTATCAGAATGCTTTATTTGTAAATGAATGATTGATGTGCTAAAAGTAGTCAAATAATTATTAGCTACGTTACGTTAATTTATACACTAAGTAATACTCTAGACTCTTTCAAACTCGACTAAACTATTAACCGGCAAGTGAACCGATCGACTCTAGTAAAGCTAAGTAAGTCTGGATATCGAACCCACACGACTCTTTAAATTACATAAATTAACTAATTATACTCGACAAACCGACATGACTATTTATTTTTATATCTGTTAAAAGGGGATTTTAAATGATATAAGAGTAATCACACTAAACGTGAGGCTTAATGAACTTGTACAATAGACTTAAAGAGCGAAATAATGTTATGACAAATTACTTTTCCTGTCCAATTGTGAATTGGCTATTTTCTTCTTGTCATCTAATTGTGAAATTACCATGGTTGTGCTTCATTATTTCTTAAGGCTATGTGTAGTGGATGGGCTACAAAATGGGCGTTTTACGTCATGCGGCGTCCCAGTAAGCAAATAGTTAGTTTTTGTTTTTGGGGTGTAATGATGTTGTAGCCCAATATATACACACACACAATCAATTATTATAATAATAAAAATCAAAAGGGAGGCGACGACAATTAACTGACGCCCCCCCCCCCCCCCATCGCCCCTAAAATCGCCAGGGGGCGTGTTCTCGCCGGCCATCGCCCAAAGACCACGCCCACTACGTTTGGCCTAATAATATAATATAGATATATTTTTATAGAATAATCCATTTAATTAACCTTTTAGAAAACTTAAAAGTGTTATTTATGGAAGGAAACATAAATGTCATGGTGGGTAAAAACTAAAAAGCAAGGGGTTTAGCAGAATTACATCTAAAGCACAAATATAAACATTATACTTTCCCATTAGCAGCTTCATTCTTTTATAGGCCATCCAAAGTACACAAAACTTACTCAAATCGACCAAGCAAACAATCAAGCAGACCAACAAAACCCTTCAACATCTTTAACAACAAAGCCCGCTCAAATTACAAACACCACTCAATTTCATTTCACAGCAGCAGCAAATGGATCGAATTGACACCGTGACAGAATTACCGTTCCGAATCGGATTCACCGGTCACGCCGGTCATCTTTGAATCGAACCATTACCTTCTGTTCAACAATCCACACCTGTTAACTCGCTACCGGACTTCATTCTCGTTAGTTGTTTCTATCAATCTCCTTCTGCTTTATGTTTTGTTAAATTTAGTTTAATTTGACCTAAAATTGAACCTGAATTTTCGAATAAGCATACATTTATAACCTAATGCTGTAATGTTGCTCATTAAAAGTGGCTTTTGATTGTTTGAGGTTTAGGTTTTGAGTTTAGGTGTAATGTTAGTTTGTTAGGTTATGGTTGCAGAAGGCCCCAGGCGCCTATGCAGTTAATGTGGTTAAAAAGTGAATATCAGTCAAGGACTGATATTTGAGATACCGGTTATCGGATATCGGTAATTTTAATATTATGCAAAATTTATGTATATACATGTGTAAAAAAGTAAACATATATAATATTAATGGTAATATAAAAACTCAAAAGTGTCAATATTTGAAACATGATCGAATCGTAAGCCATGAAATCTTCCTCCGAGACCACGTCAACCATGGAATCCAAAATATCGGTTAAATATCTGTCAATATCGCCGATAATATCAATACAAATATTTGAACCGATATTTTGCTTGGGGCCCGGTATCATATTAACTGCATAGCTAGGGGCTGCAGGGAATTGCGGGTACTCGGCCTAGTCAGGGAGTACTTGATAATTACTCAACGGGTACTTGGACTAGGTGGGAAGTCCTTGGGAATTACTCGTCAAGTACTAGGCGTGATTTTTGCAATCGTTATAACCTTATGGTGTTTGGTTTTGAATTTGTAAAGTTTGGCTTGTAATGCTGTGTTTGTAACCTCCTGCATTTGCTAAGGAGACACCGGAATCGATCACAAAGTTTGTTGAAGAAAAGTATCTTCTTCCAAGACTGGATGAAGATGAATTTTGTGCTGAAAAGAGTGGAAGGCAATGGGAGTTTGACTGGTTTGACCAAGCAAAAGTTGACTTAGAGCCGACAATGCCACGCACGGTTGTGGTGCCTGCGTGGGAGTTACCTTTTAGACGTTCGTCGGACGCTAAGAAATGGGAACCTGCATCCGTGCAGGTAACTAATGTTGTTGTTATCATTATTGTTTCTAGGGTTTGTGATTCTGGTTATGGTTATGCTTATCTAGTATTTTAAGAAATATTAAGATACTTATCTACTCCTCTTTTACATTTTCGTGGTTTGTAAGACTATTGTTAAGAGGAGATCTTACTACAGGTATTGTATACGATAACCTTTTTAGAAAGATATCAACGAAATTAATAATTATGTTCTTATAGTTAATAAAAGATAAACTGCCATATATTTTAGGTTTGTTAGGTTTGGAAATATTTAAGAGTGTTCGTTTTGTCATTTTAACCATTAGTTCCTTATATATTAGAAAATTGCCTAACACTAAAGTATGTGACTATATAATTTTTTTACTCAAATATGTTATTATATGATTATTACAACTTCAAACAACATGATCAATCCAAAAACTACCCCATGCTACATGTTTCATCACACCTTATTATTTGTTTGTGATTATTCAGCATCACATAATTAGTTTCTTAATGAATATGCGAACTCATAAAAAATTATTGCATACATGAAATGAAATCTTATTGTAGTGTATAATAAAAAGCTTGTTGTAGTGTAAAGTTAAAAGCTTGTAATTGTATTTCATCATCTGGTAACTATTTTCTATGTTAGTGCATACATTGGATATCTTGAGTATGCCACACACTGCATGCAATATGAAAAGCCATTATTATTTTAGATATTTACATCAATGTCTATATATTTTACTATGCATACATTATTTGGTGGAACAATGTTTAAGCATAATGCATGCCCCCAATTGTTGAATGGCCAACTCAAAATATAGAAATTTGCAAAATTTTCATTGACTTAATGAATGATTTTTCATAGCAACGAGAATCCTAAATTTCTATATTTGAAATGTTTCTTTCTTTGAAATGAGATAATGGGACCCTTTGGGGCTTTGGTTTTCGTTGAGTTGATTTATTATGTTGACTTTTAGGTTGATGTGTCTGAACTAATGGTAGAAGCAGATAATTCAATTGGTGTGCGGATTAGCGGACCTCCAAAGGATTTTGTGAAGGGAAGCATTAACAACCGCCCGTTTCGTCCTGGTGGTTTGGATGATTCTCAATCTGCAGGAAGGACGTTTCCTGATGGTGCTTCAAATGGAGAATGGGTACAAGAACTCCTTGTTGGTGGTCCCGCTCAAGTCGTCCCTCCTACCTTTAAACAAGGAATGAAGCTCGGAGACCTCTGTTATGTTGTGGTCTCCGATCCATCATGGGTCGGGTCCGGTTTAGACGAATAGACAGAATTAGGAGATTAAGCTGTTTGAGTTTTGGCCAAGCCCAAAAGCTCTAATCAGGCCCAGTTTAGTTAAAGGGTTAAACCCTAATTGTCTAGTCTATATATTCTCTCCTGTACTTGTAAGTTGTATCACTCAATAATAAGAAAACCCTAGTTATCGACAGTGGACGTAGGTCATACACCGTGACCGAACCACTTAAATCCTTGTGTCTCTTTCGTTTATTCTTTCGGTTTTACTATTGTATTCGTGTTTGTGTGTGACTCCGAACCTAACAATTGGCATCAGAGCCTGGTTCTCGATTATACACACAGTTCCGCCGCCGCTGCTCCGCTGCCGCTGCTACAGTACCGCCGCCGCCGCCGCCGCTACAGTACCGTGCCGCTGCTACAGTACCGCCGCTGCTACAGTACCGCCGCCGCCGCTACAGTACCGCGCCGCTGCTACAGTACCGCCGCCGCTGCTACAGTTCCGCCGCCGCTGATTGGGGTTCCGCAGCTGCTGGTTCGTTTTTTCTGATCAGTTTCCAGTCCTTTTATTCCTTGGGTAGTTTGGTTGTTTGCTGTAATCAAAACTCAGTTTGGATAATGGCTGAGGACGGAAAGATCAAGATTGAGAAGTTTGATGGTCAGGATTTTGGATGGTGGAAAATGCAAATTGAGGATTTGCTATGTCAGAAAGACTTAATGGAAGCACTAGAAGAGAGGAAACCGGAAAGTATGAAAGATGATGAGTGGAAGGTACTTGACAGAAAAGCCATAGCTGTTATTAGACTCTCACTAGCTAAGAATGTGGCATTCAATATTGTAAATGAAACTACCACGTATGGTCTTATGAAAGCCTTGTCAAATATGTATGAAAAGCCTTCTGCATCAAACAAGATATTTCTGATTAGACAGCTAGTTAACACCAGAATGAAGGAAGGGGCATCTGTTACCTCTCATGTTAATGACTTCAACACTATTATTTCTCGTTTGTCTTCTGTTGATATCAAGTTTGATGATGAAGTTCAAGCGTTACTCTTGTTATCCTCGTTACCCGAAAGTTGGTCAGGGACTGTTACTGCAGTTAGTAGTTCTTCTGGGAATACTAAGCTTACTTTTGAAGGAGTCCGGGATTTGATTTTAGGGGAGGACATAAGAAGAAGGAATTCTGGTGAGACATCTAGTTCTATATTGAGCACCGAAGGGAGAGGTAGGAGAAGAGAGAAAGGTAATGGCAGGGGTAGGTCAAAGTCTAGAAGAAGAAGTCAGTCAAAGCCCAGAAAAGACATTGAGTGTTGGAATTGCAAAGAAATGGGGCATTTCAGAAACCAATGCCCTAACCCCTCAATTTCAAAAGAAAAGAAAGAATCTAAGAAGGAAGTTAATCTGGCCACCGGTTCAGATGATTCAGAAGGTTCAGAAGAGACTCTTATCTGCTGTGTTGAAGAATCAACAGATTCATGGATTATGGATTCTGGTGCATCTTTTCATGCCACTTATAGCACGAAGAAGATGAAGAATCTCCGAACAGGTAATTTTGGTAAAGTTCGTTTGGCTAATAATCATGCTGTTGATATCACGGGGATGGGGGATATTGAACTAAAAACTTCATTGGGCACCTCATGGACTCTAAAGGATGTTCGGGTCGTTCCTAGCCTTAGAAGAAAGCTAATTTCTGTTGGGCAGTTAGATGACCAAGGATATGATGTTATGTTTGGTGGGGGTCAATGGAAAGTTGTGAAAGGGAATCTTGTGATCGCCAGAGGTAAAAAGAAGGGCACTTTATACATGGTTGAAGTTCCAGCTGATGGGGTAAATGCAGTGACCAGTGGACCGAGTCAGTCTAGTTTGTGGCACCAACGACTCGGCCACATGAGTGAAAAAGGGATGAAAATGCTCGTTGCTAGAGGAAAAATTCCAGAACTGAAGAAGGTTGAATATGAATTTTGTGAACCATGTGTTTTCGGTAAAAAGAAGAAAGTATCTTTTGTGAAGACCGGAAAACAACCGAAAGCTCAGAAATTGGAGCTTATTCACTCTGATGTCTATGGACCAACTTCAGTCTCTTCTTTGGGAGGATCGCACTATTATGTCACCTTCATTGATGATTCGACACGCAAGGTATGGGTTTACTTTCTTAAAAATAAATCTGATGTTTTTGATACTTTTAAGAAATGGAAAACTGCTGTTAAATTGGAAACTGATTTGAAGGTGAAATGCTTGAAGTCGGATAACGGTGGTGAATACGTTAGCAAAGAATTCCGTGATTATTGTGAAGAGTACGGTATTCGGATGATCTTTACAGTCCCTGGCACTCCTCAACAAAATGGAGTGGCAGAACGAATGAACAGGAATGAACGAATGAACGGTATTCGTAATCCCAAAAATCTTGTATCTTCCATCTTCAAGCATGAACGCCTTCTCGTACACAAACTGAAACTACTCTTTGATATTTCTTTGCTTCTTCTTTCCAAGCAGGAATGTAAAATATCTTTTTCTCGTTCAGCACCTGCAGATCAGCTTGAGACAAATTCACTAAATGCATAGGATCATATACTCTCATCAGCTCTTGTTCATCTTCATCCTCCATTACTGCTTCAGCTGTTTCACAATCAACGTACCACCATTTTAGATCTTTGAGCACATCCCTGGGCATTTGTTTCATCGGCACTTCTTTTAGACACCGGATCGGCTTATACTTCATTATCATCCAAGGCTTGCCATCTGCTCTCATTCCTCTGTCTTTGTCTTTAACGAGCTTTCCTTTCTGTGGTTTCAACAGCTCGAACTTTTTCTCCTTTATGCTTTCCTTCCAGACTATCTTCCCAATGATCCTAGCCATGTTATCATCACTCCTGTTTATCAACCCCAACCTGGCTAAGTCCTTCACTTCACATTCAGGCAACGTATTCAACGATCTCAACAGCCTCTTGAAATACTGAACCCCATCATACCGTTTAATCACAAAAAGCCTCAACTGCTCATCATATAACCAGCATATAATCCCCCTTTTCGATTCAGCATAACCCCTGATGTTGTAACTTTTCTTAAACATAGTAGGGATCGCCGGTTTCTTAGTCTTTACGAACCACTGAGCGTAGCCTTCTTTCCATCTTGGCTGCTCCTCCCATTCTGTCTCATCACATCCCGTATCTTGACCCAAATCTGACTTTTCAACCTCTGGAATTTCATGCTCAACATTCTCCTCCACAATCTCTCCCTCTTCGACTTCACTATCAATCACGATCTCAGCCCCTATCTTCTCTATCTCCTCCAACGGTAACACATCCTCATCACCTATAACATCATCTAACACCTCCTCAGCATCCACAACCACCACATCATCACCCCCTGAACCGCCAGCTGCACTCGTTGACTCCCCCTAAGATGTGGAAGTCCCAAGAGCTTGTTCAGTTCTTGGCAACTCTCCACCTGCACCTTTCGATGCATTGGGATCATCGTCTCGATCGTTACGCTTTTTTGTCCTCAGCTCGTCACCCTTACAGCTCATCTCCCCCTGAGATGCCAAGAACTGTTTCAAGGCATCAATTATTTTACCATGCTCGATCAGGAGGGACGACTGAATTTGATTCTCCGCAACGAGGCGCTGAATAGCATGAGTCTGGATAAGATTTACTCTTGATTGTTCTGCCACGACCCTTTCAAGCGCTGCTATTCTTTCCGAATCGGATAAGGTTGCATCGAAATCAAACCTCATATATGATATGTCTTGAGCGTACGGAGGAGGGATTCCCAATGTAACTGGCACCTCAGAAACAGGTGGAAACGTAACCGCAGGTGGTATCGTAACCGACAACTCTGCAGTAGCAACAACTGTCGACTCAACAAACCTTGCTACGACCTCCGTTGGAGTAAGAGTTGGAGGTGGCAAGGACACAATCTCCGGAGCCGAGAGCTGGAATGTAGTGGGTGGGATGCCGAAGGAAGATGAGGTAGTCACTACGGGAACATCCGTGGCGATTGGCCCTGTAACTGGCAATGGTGTAGAGACTATAGTCATACCAGACAGTGCGGGTGGAGTGAAACGAACCACCCTTGAGCTCTCACCAGCTCCCGAACCTGCACCTGCCCTTTCTCTTCTCGATCTATGGACCAACTGATGTAAATCTTCCTCAAAGTCCGAATCACTGTCATCGTTGTCTCTCTTCCTCTTCCCATGAATCCTTTCTTGTGTAACTAAAATCCGTCTAGCTTCAGCCACATCATCTGAGGAATCAGAATCAGCCTCCGTCGTAGCTGCCATAGCAACATCCACACTAGTAACCCCTGCAACCGAGACTTGCACCTCTTCCTCAGGATCAACACGTTCCATATCGAAGAAACCTTGACCGCCAAAAGCAGCTTCAAGGTCTACAGTTTCCTCCGGTGCCACAACAGGAGCAGCAGGTAAAGCTTGTTGTACCTCAGGTGGTGGTTGAGGTGCTCCAGCCTGTTGTGGTGCCGGATCCCGAAACTCGTCCCCACGAGCTGGGACATACTCTGGGTTGATCAAGTACCCAAATAATGGAGTATGTCGATGACGGAGCTCAGGTTTACTTCTTGCACTTGATGATCTACACTAAGCGAAGATCCTCTTGCTTACACTCTCCACATATCTAATCGGGCGGCGCTGAGGTAACGTGGGAGCAACATGATTCAAGATCATTTGAAGGAATCTTGGATACATAAGAAATCTCTCACGCGCCACCGCTCGTCTTTGACGGTCTATCTCGTAGAACACCATCTGACTAAAGCTATAACGCTTATTGTAAGTCAGTGATGTCATTGCCGACTGCATGGTCGCACCCATTCCATCTGTACCAGCCTTTCTCCTTGACATACACACGATCATTACGTGCATAAGAAATCGCCATTGGTCTAACAAGAATCCCTTTCGTCTTTGAGTATCTCCCAATGGACCAGAATATCCCATTCTCAGAAAAGCACCATCTCTGAATGGAGCCACGAAATCTGTAGGATCGTCTCTCGTTTCATCTCCAAACTGCAAAGCCACCCTGATCTGTTCAAACGAGAACTGCACTATCTGATTGTTAACCGTTGCACGCATAACCGGGGGCTCGACTCGACAATCATACTCCACTGTCTGCCAGAAATCTTCTATGTTTGGCAAAGATATAGGCAGTGTTGTGGTAATAGCGTGGAAGATACGCGAGCGGATAAGAAACGTGATGATCTCGCGGAAATCATCAACACCGCTCGCATCCGGGTCCAAAGTTATGTACATGTTATGCCCCGGGAAAAACTGCTGATTGTTATCTCCTCCTTCGTCACCACCTGCACCACCTGCTCCAGCTACAGCTGCCATTTCTGCAACAAAAACAGTCTAAGTTAGAGAATCGTCGAGTCAAATCACAACTTCGCCTGTTACCCTGAGCGAAGTTATGATTTATTCTGTATAGGCGAAGTTAGGGGTGGGGCGAAGTTGGTAATAACTTCGCCTTAACTTGAACTTCGCCTGATAAATGTTAAATAAAAAGGGCCAGGCGAAGTTAATGATAACTTCCATTAACTTCGCCTAACCACAACTTCGCCTCATATACTGTTAAATAATTAAATATTAGGCAACAGTTTAGACGTTCAAACGAAGTGATTTTGGTCAATTTGGAGATTGCGGACTCAACCAAACATGTTTTGACGGAGATCAACACAATCAAGTTGAATATGACTACGTTAAAACAAGTTTGAAAAGCGGGTGTTAGATGTTTGAAAGAACGGGGTCGTGAATCGGGTCGAAACGATCTTTGATTAACGTCATGACATAGATTATAAGATATGACGACACTACACACCTATAAATCGGATTGGTATTTGTCAAAGATAACAAAGATTGAATCGAAAAATAACTTCGCCGAGGTTACTGGAAGATAAGTTCGCTGGGTTTGAAAGTAATGATGAGTCTGACCAATAATGTCTTTATATAGGGTCAAAGATGAACAGGCGAAGTTGGGGCTAACTTCGCTTACCCCTTAAGTTCGCCTGTTATATTAACTTCGCTTGATAACCATGTTACAAAACAGACCCTCTAATTTGAACATTATGCTTTTAACTTTTAAACCTTCCTTTAAAAAGTAGAATGTTACGATCAAAGACCAAGTAACCAGATATAAAGACATAAAACGACATAAGTAGAATAAAACTTAGAAATAAAGTACACGGGATCAAATTTCAGTCTCGACAGGGACTACCACGTTTTAGAAAAGATCCGAACAGGAATCATACTAATTAAGTGACTGTCACATAGATCCATGTTCAGCTGTATTATGACATAAAGAAACAGGTTGTAAGCAGGTAAATAACTTAGAATGGTTTTCATCGCTTCTGTGATACGGGTTAGGTTCAGTTAAGCTCAAAATATAAATGGGCAACACCTCAGAGATTATGATGTCTCCTATCTATTCTCAAAGCGTATTTGGCTTTCCCCAAGTCATCCCGAGTTGACCTCGACCCGTAGTGTCTGATTAAATAGTAAGTACACGTCGATCAATAGAGTCTTCTTCCCGTTCTCTATCTTGCATCTTGATTGAGAAGTATTAACATTATAAGCTCTAGAATGTCTCAATAACACATAATTTTTTTTTTTGGGCTAAACAGGTCAACCTGCAAACTCGTTTAAACAAGTTAAGGCAATAAAAGTACACAAACCAAACCAGTTTTGGCCGGTTCAGTCACGACCACATAAAAGGTGATCAGGCAATGGAGGAATACTACGAGTGGTACTTGGAGGCTGAGATGTATAGCAACCAAATTACTGAGGCAGTTTTGCAGTCTTCAGTTTCTCAGACTTTTCTTATGCCAGGAAGACTTGTCATTGTTAAATCCCAATCCGTGAGTTCATCGTTATCTTACTTTATAAATACTCCCTCCGTCCCGGTCAAAGTGTCTTAGTTTGAAAACCACAAAGTTTAAGGTAGATTAAATTATTGTTTTCTTTGCTTACCAAATGACAATAATGCCTTTGGAAATTGGGTCCATCATGTGTTTAAGGGTTTTCTTGGAAATTGGCTAATAAATTTTGAAAGTGGACATGTATAATGGGACAAATAAAAAAGGAAATGTGGACACTTTTAATGGGACGGAGGGAGTACCGTTTTTTTAGTTATGTTTAGAGATGGCAGTTTCAGGCCATTTATGTGAAAATGGGTCAGTTTGGGTTAAATGACCTGCTTTTAGTAAATATCTATTTTAGGGAATGTGCTTTCCTTGTTTGGTTAATAATTATGCATGGGAAAGAGAGAAAAAAAAAAGTCAAAATTTGGTACACAAAATTCAAGATCTATCTTAGCCGTAGATTAAAGATGAGGTGATTTTATCTAAGGCCAAAATTTGGGTTTTTAGTTTTTACATGGGGGATGAGTTTTTATTTGATCACAATCTTAAAATTACAGAATCTACAGGTCAATCTATTTTAAATTTCAGTCAAAGTGGCGCTATAAGCTCGAAGTTATTAATTGCATAATTCAAACACATTCCATCATAATTTCAGTTTTTCTTTTTTGTAATCTTTCTTAATTTCAATTGAAAAATGATAAAGGAAGAAATGGCGGGTCTTTATGCTTACAAATACATTGTTGTAATTGCAGGGCCAGGACCACTTACTCGGGGTGATCTTAAAAGCACCCTCATCGGTAAACAAACAGTATATTGTTCTGGTGCTTACACCGTCTTTACCATCACCATTACAAAGCAGTGATGACCAACAAAAGAAATCAAATGCTGGTCTTCAAATATTAATGCCAAAATCGAAACGTGGTATGGATGATGATTATTACTCTTCTTCCACTGCTCGAAAGGGATCTGGTGTTGTTAAAATTAAACTGCCCCATCGTGGCACTGCTGCTGGTGCTAGTTATGAAGTCAGAGAAACTGACACTAAAGAATTCTTGTCCATTTGCAATGCCAAAATCAAGATCGATCTAGTTGGGCTTCTAGAAGATGACAGCACAGCAGCTTATTCTAAAATCGTTCTTAGTTTGTTAAATCAAAAGGTTGATGGAAATAAGTACCCTCTAGCCCTTGATCCAGTTAAAGGTAATGGGTTTGTTTAAATTTAACGGAACAAACGATCGAACACGAACAATTAAACAAATGGGGTTTTCTTGTTCGTGTTCATTCGTTAAGAAAATGAAGATGTTCGTTCACGTTTATTCATTAACAGTTTAAATGAATGGTTTATGAATGTAAACGAACGAACGAAACTGAGTCTAAACTATCTAGAAGTAAATGTGCAGAACAATGTGTCTAAAAAGTTATTAAAGCTAGACTAAGTTATAATGGGCCTAAAAAGTTATTAAAACTGGACTAACTTGTAATGGGCTTAAACAGTTATTAAAACTAGACTAAGTTGTAACATGCCTAAAAAATTCAAATGAATATATTAACAAACGTAAACTATTGAATATAAATAAACACAAATAAACAAATGTAAATGAGTTTAAATGAAGGAATGTAAATGAGCTTTTACGAAGATAAACGAACGAGGCATGTGTTCATGTTCTATTCGTTTAAATAAATGATTGAAAACTTTTGTTCATGTTCGTTTGTTTATTAAATAAACGAACAAAAACGAACTTCCGGCTGAAAGGTTCATGGACAGCTCATTAAACGTCTGATTCGTTTACAGGCCTAAGTTTAGGTAGTGTTGCTTGGACTTACTAGTTTTTCGGTAATCGAATTCGTATGCCAGATTTGAAGCTGAAAGATGTGAGTTTAGTGGAAGCATACTACAAATGGAACAATTTATTACAAAAAATGTCACAAAGCAAGTGCCATAATTGCATCAAGTTGGAAGAACACATCAAAGTAGCTAGGGAGATAAAAAAGCATAAAGATGAAGTTAACACACTCGAATATCAGATGTCGGATGAAGCACTTCAACAGATGCCTGATTTTCAGGGTCGTGTATGTAACAACAATCTCGTTTTCTGTTCTTTTTTTTATTATGCATTGTTTAGTTATAATCATTTATGTTTTTGGAATTCAGATTGATGTGTTGAAGAAGCTCGGGTGTATAGATAGTGATCTTGTGGTTGAGATTAAAGGGAGAGTTGCTTGTGAGATGAATTCAGGTGAAGAGTTGATATGTACAGAATGCTTATTTGATAATCAGTTTGATGATATGGAACCAGAAGAAGCCGTGGCTTTGATGTCGGCTTTTGTGTTTCAGCAGAGGAATGCTTCTGAGCCTTCACTTACTCCCAGACTTGCAAAAGCCAGAGATAGGTCAATTTTATATTTTATTTGTTTTTCTTAAAACATATTTGTATTTTTGTCTTGACGTTATGTATTTACTTTTGTGAGTAGGTTGTATGACACTGCCATCAAACTTGGGAATCTTCAAGCAAAATTTAAA
Source organism: Bidens hawaiensis (assembly GCF_021521415.1). Lineage (NCBI taxonomy): Eukaryota > Viridiplantae > Streptophyta > Magnoliopsida > Asterales > Asteraceae > Bidens > Bidens hawaiensis. The sequence goes on along the minus strand of NW_027501143.1, from coordinate 14,709 downwards.
ATACAAATCGAGCCCGAGGAATATGCTCGAGAGAATCTCAAGTTTGGACTTGTTGAGGTCGTTTATGAGTGGGCAAAGGTCTCTCTCTCTCTCTCTCTCCCTCACGCACACACACACACACACACAAACAAAGTGTTTAACAGTAACCATGTTTCTTAATCGTTCAACTCAGGGGTGTTCATGAAACCGAAAAAATCAACCTGTAACTGAAAAACCGAAATTTGGTTTTATGTCTTTATAAAAACCAAAAGTTGGTTTGGTTTCGGTTTTGCGTTTAATTAAAACCAAAAAATTTGAACTGAACCGAGTTTATGTGTTCTCATTTTTTTATTTTAAATAATAAAGAATATATAAGAGTTTAATAATCAGTGCAACCCAAATTTTTTTTACCCCAAATGTTTGATAGTTAATTAATCATTAGTTAACAAAAAGATTTTGTCTCAATGTTTTAGGCCCAAATTCATTTTTTGGGCCAATTTGTTTTCTGCCGCCCAGTTGCCCAAATGATAATACTGAAACCAAACGGTTTTAAAAATCTCAAAAACCGAGTTTGTGGTTTTTGGTTCACTTTGAACCCAAAACCGACGCTACCTCCATTAATTTTACTCAATATTTTTAAAAATTTACAGGTAAGTAACCTAAATAGAACAATTATGAAACTTGATTACTATTTAACAATTTTTATTTTCAATTGTAATGTGAAGTAACATGTAATTGTGAAGAAAAGTCACACTAAGCAATAATAAAGTTTCATATTGTTCTATTTTGGTCACTCAGTTTAAGCAGAATGAAACATTATTAAAACTTGGCTATTAATTTTTATAGTAGAAAAAACTTAGCATTACAACAATATCTCATTAACTAATAGATTAACAATGAATCATAGACAAATTGTGAGCTTACCCCGACAAGTGTTTGAAAAGAATTTGCGAGTGTCTTATCGAAAATCTAATAAAAAATTACCTATGAGTTCTACGACAATAATGCTTTCTCGACAAACATGCGATTTTTTGAAATAACAGTAATTTTAAAAACATTTCATTTTTTTCAGATTATCAAATGGAAATTCATTGGTAATTTCTGAGGGATTCTCCTCTCAGTAAACGCTCATTAGTGATACTAATTTGTTTAGTAGTACACTTTTATTACACTTATTTTTTTTTCACAAATTTAGAAAGTGATAACATTATTCTTATTTCATGTTATTACTACAAAACAAGGCTTTCACCGACGTATACATCCATCGGGAAACCTTAGATGCACGGGTATATGTCGGTGACACATTTTTAGAATAAATGATTTGAGTAATGATTCTATTGACGCATATACCTACAAATTCTCAACAATTTAGTCGATGTTGGAGCTAAGGCGATGTTTACAAGTGATTACTAATGGACGGATCTTTATTGGTGCCTTTTTCTCAAAAGTTTACCAATGACTAAGTTTAGGCGTCCGCGGGTGACTAATTAATCGCAAATCCATCAACACTTATTCTTTTTATTTGAAATAAAATAGTTTTAACATCCTAAAAAAAATTAAAATAATTAACTTGAATGAAGAAAAATAAATATAGTATTTCACTAAAATAATTTAAATCCAATACATTATAAACACTTAACACATTATTACACAAATGAAACTTATCAATCTCTAACAAACTAACAAGTCAAAGAATGGCATAGGTAGAACACTTCTTCAAAGATAGCAAAGTTGCGATACTTTATTCAAATTTATTAAACAAACGAATATAAATGGACTTTCAGAAGTTCCGGTTTGTGATAGTTTTCTGTGCTGGATTGCAGCTAGTGATGTGATGCTGTAGTCTGCTGTGCTGGTTAGTTGTTTTAAATCGAAAGCGTGTTAATTTACATATAATAATACACAGTTTTTTTTCTCTCTAGTGTGCTACTTTTACAATAAAACAGGACACACAATACAATACACTACAGCACATAAATACTCAAATCCAAAGTGTGTTGATAAATATAAATACATCATACAATATCTTGAAACAATTACAAAGCATAAGCAAATAAGAACAGTAAAGAACTACAAAACAAACAAAAGCAAATTATCATTCAATAGCTTGTGAATCAACCGTGAATCAGTGAATGGCAATTGGCAAAGCTAATATCGAAACCTTGCCACCCAACCAAATGAACGGAATTGATTGTGAAAGAAAGACTGTAACTCAGATACATTTGGTTCTCGGTCGCCTATATAACATACAACCATGATACGGGATACAAGCAAATCTTAAGCAACAACGATGAAATGGTGCAAATCCACAAGATATTAACACATACTATCAAAATTCTTTGAAGACAACTGAAATACATTCAGATAAAAACCGTCCAAACTCGTTAAATTTATGGAAACCAGGTGAGAAATAAATTAGGATAAAACCATTATGAGGCTCAGATATGTAAAGAATCAAACAAAAAGGATAAATCCGCCATGGCTGCATACTTACTAGTTTCCCCGCCAAGATGCGGATAATCTCACCATTGCTCGATTTCACTCAGACAGACGCATTAAAACTCATCATCATAGCCTCTTTCAAAGCATGTAACATGTTGTTGTTCAATAATCTGGAGCTTAGCCCATGACATAATATTCCAATGTTACGAGAGGGATGGTTAAAGTTTGATCAAAATCGTTAAGGTCCCAGGATCGAAACCTGACTCTAACTCAAGTCAGTTACAAACACTGTTAAAATAATAATAATAATAATAATAATAATATTAATATTAGCTGTTAATCTGAGAAAATCATAAATTGGATGTGACTCAATGATGGAGTCCTGATCTCACCCGGTTTTCTGAAAATCATAATATGATACTTAGTTGGTCGTTCAAAAAAAAAAATAGCTGAGAAAATCATCGGCAGATGTTTGACTTAGATAAAGTCAAAATGGTTAGCCTCATTTCGTCTGAGTGAAAGTTATGCTCAGATCTGCAAATATAAAACCAGACAGAGCGGATCGGACACCGTCATGGCTGCAAGTGTTGCCACGCCAAGGTACGGGCCGAGTATCACACAGTGTCCGGTATAACTTATGCTCGGAAAATCAATTATTCGCAGAACTAGATCATCATCATCGCCTATAAAAAGGATATATATAAATATATATGTATATACATGTAGGGATAAGACTTAAGAGCATTCCCATCCGATCCTCAGCTTCACTTGGCATCCATAAAAGGGATATTTTGGTAATTTTCCCATTGTTTTTTGTTGTTAGGGTTGTTGAATTGAATAATATAACTGGGGACGAAAGAAATCATTGGCTCGACAGCGGTGGCAAGAGAGTGGGCAACCACCCTTTGAAACCATCAGCTCTCTCGCCTCGCCGGAGCCTCTTTCAATGTTTGTTTTCCGAGCATATCATATTTGTCCCCGGTTCACCTAATTCACGGTGGTGGTTTATTTATAGTGCTAACATGATTAAAGTACACTACACACGTAGCGCCGTCCAAACCGGTCGTCGCTCGAACTCGGTCGCCGCTCGCTCGGAAAATGCTCGTTCGGTTTCGCTCGATTGTAAATGAGCCGCTCTACTCGGTTCGGTTTGTAAACGAGCCAAGCAACAAGCAAAGGTATGCTCGGTTCGGCTCGAAAATTTTAATTTATTTTATATATATAATTATATATGAACAAACATATAAATATAGAGACAAAACACATAAATATAAGCTTACAATTATTTTAACCCTCTTTAAATTTTTCTTATTCCGTCAATTTTATAGTTATATTTGTTGGCTTCAAGCATTTAGAATACTTTAAGTTTGTTTACATTATAATTATATCTCACTTTAAACTTATTTTTTATAAAAAATTACAATGTATTACACGTTTGTCTAAAAATACTAATTTTATATATAAAATATATAATTTGCAACCTTCAAACTTGTTTCTTATTGAAAGTTTTAAAGTGAAAAAGAAATAAATAATGCTCAAAATCGCTCGATGTTCGATCGAAAAATGCTCGATTCGATTTTGGCTCGTTTCGGTTTTCGCTTGGTACGAATTTCAGCTGTTCGGTCGTAAACGAGCCAAGCCACGAGCAAGCCTTCGCTCGATTCGGCTCGGCTCGGCTCGTGAACAGCCCTAAATACACACCCTGCTTGCTTATGTTTCCTTATTTATAATACGGGCCTGATGAGTTCTTTATAAGTCCAAAACCATTATATGAGCTTACAATACAATTCAATACTTTCTTCTTTTAATTTATTTCCTAATATCCATTAAGGTGGAGCGTGTCATTCATGGGTAATGCTTTACGGGGTGGTATACCTCACTGTGAACACCGTCGCCCTAGTGGATATTAGGAAATGCCACATGACATCAATGTCAGTAGGGCTGTCACTTTTACCCGAAACCTAACCCGAGAAAACACATACCCGAACCCGAACTAACCTGACTCGAAAAACCCGAACCTGAGAAAAGACTAACCCGAACCCGAACCGAAGTAATTCGGGTTGGTTCTCGGGTTCAATTTATAAGTTTCGGGTCAACCCGAATAACCCGAATAAACTTTTAGTTTTGAAATTATATATATATATATGTATAAAATGCTTAATCTATGCCACTAAAGTTATCAAAATCTAGTCATAATCGATTGTTGTCATTACGACTATTATAGATCGATTGTTTATTGTTAATTTATGTTTTCCGTTTATTACTAATAGCAACCATAATCGAACAACGAAATCACGTCCGATTGAAAGCGATTATGGTTCGAGTTAGTTTTACTCTTCTTTTGGATTGTTTTATCAAGTTATGTTGATTTATTATTTGATTATTTGCTTACGAGCAAAGAATAATATGTTATTTTAACTTTAGCATTATAGTTTTTAAATTTTTTTTTTTTTTGTTTTGTATCTAAGGATACTCGAAACCCGATTAACCCAACCCGAACCCGAATTACCCGAACCCGAAAAACCCGTGAGAGATTCGGGTTGGGTTCCGGGTCAAAAAATAAAACTTTGAAACTCGAAGAACCTGACCCGAAAAACCCAAAAAACAAACCCGAAGAACACCCCTAAATGTCAGTATTTGCACCTTAATTCTACAACAAATGTATTTTTACTTTTACCCTTTTTCACTCTCCTAATGACTCCTTTCACTTCCCCCCTAATCTATTTCACTCTCCTTCCACTTACACCTCCATTATTTCTTCTTCTTCTTGTTCTTGTTCCATTACAATTTTTTGAAAAATTTCAGATGCAAGTTTTATGAATCCTAGATCAAGAAACCATATAAAATTAAGAAACAAGTTTAGTCTTCTCTGGTCATCTTCTGCTGCTAGAGATCATTGGTGTCACCGCCTCCTGCATGATTAAACCCGGTCTCTCTTATTTTCCGTCAGCCTCTCGTATTTCCGACGTTTTGATCTAATAAAATCCCCTATAAAAGAAAACCATCGGCTGACGGGACATGTGTGTCAGACCGTCGGGCCCGACGAGAAATCCCCTTCCTTTTGCTGTCTGTTCCGGTGGTGTTTGTGGCCATATCGTCGGAGCGACTTTATTATAGACAAGTGGATGCAACCTAGTGGATCAAAATAGCGTCGGTCGACGACAAATAGGTAAGGGTCCGGTTGTATTACTGATGGGCATTTCGGGAATTTGTTGATGAACTGGACAAATGCTTGAGTTGTTGGAGTAAAATGGACATATCGAGGATTTGCCCCTATACATTTGTTGGGGCATGCTTTTGAGTGGTAATTCTCCCCGAGCCTTTTTGTAACTTATTATTTATTGTTATGTGTAATAAACAATTTCTTGTTTATGCGGTTTTTTTCGTTAAGCAAATAAATATAATTCTATAGTTGATGGACCGGTTGGGATGACTTCTAAGTGAACCAGAAGATGGTTGGATATGATAAAGCATATTGGTAGCCAGGGTTATGTGTCAAACGAACCAGGATGGGTGCGTAATGAGCCCTTAATGGGTGTTCGCAAGAGACTAGACTCCATGACAACTACGGAAACATGTGATTTGGTATACGATCAAACGAATGAAACTATCATAAAGTATATCCATCTCTATATTTTAGTGTTTTTATTTAGCTACAGATAGCACAAGATAAATGTATTCCATGTCTTTGTTATACCTAGCTTTACCATATTCCATGTCTTTGTTATAAAAATTTTATCAAAATGCCATGATACAGCATAAAAAGATGGGCGGGTGTGAAAAAGAGAAAGATGAATATTTAAGTTTTAAACTAAATCTTATAAAATTGCTCAAACTTTTGTTACTAAATCAAATTATTATTACGAGCATGTGCGATACTACTAAATTGTTTCAAAATCTCTACATATTTTACCCGAAATGCAATCATCTGCACCATAGCTGCGATCAATGAGTTCCATGGATGACAAACAGTTGCTTCTGACCGGCCCCACGGGGCCACTCAACAACTTTTTAGCAGCCCAGATTCTTCACCCAATGAGCAACATGAAGATGGTGGTGAAGATAACGAGTTATAGTAGTCATCCATAAGGTCCAACATCCCGGTCAAGTTTCTCTCATGTAACCTCATTTTGACCAAGTTGACCCAATCATCTGACGGGCATGAGTAGTCAATATAAGCCATGAGGTCCCAGGCTAAGAGGGTGGCTATGGCGGCTGCAACGGTTTCGTCACAACACGCCAGGGTAAAAGGGGAAATTTCACCTATTAAACAGTTATCTTTGTTAACGACTCCTACAAAGGTTTGGTCTAAAAGTTAGCATGAAATTAGGGGTGATGATGTAAATGCAAGGTCATTGTAATTGAACGTGAGCATTGACTTTTCAATCAAGTCTAACGCTTCAACGAAGTTCAGGAGGTACCGAACCACGTCCTCGTGTTATTAGCCAACAAAATTGTTGGTTTTTTCTTGAAGTAGTGTATATTGGTATAATCGAGTTTTGAGCCTTTTCAAGTATACAATCTATTGCCTCTAATATACTTGGAAAAGAAAACATAAAAAATGTTAGCCATAACATATTGTTTGATGTGATACTTTCCTGTGCTAGATCGCAGCTAGTTATGTTTTGCTATGCTATAGTCTGTTGTGCTGGTTTGTTGTTTTAAATCGAAAGTGTGTTAATTTACATATAATACACAGTTTTTTTTGTTAAGTGTGCTACTTTTCCAATAAAACAGGACAAACAATGCAATGCATCACATAAATACTCAAATCCAAAGTGTGTTGAAACAATTACAAAGCATAAGCAAATAAGAACAGTAAAGAACTACAAAACAAACTAAAACAAATTATTATTCAAAAGCTTGTGAATCAACCATGATTGGCAATTGGCAAAGCAAACAAAACTCGATTATGATGATACACAATAGTTCCAACATCAAATCATTGCAACCCAAATCAGATGAGCGGATTTGATGAAGAAAGACTGTAACCCGGATACATTTGTTTCTCGGTCGCCTATATAACATACAACCATGATACGGGATACAAGCAAATCTTAAGCAACAACGATGAAATGGTGCAAATCCACAAGATATTAACACATACTACCAAAATTCTTTGAACACAACTGAAATAAATTCACATAAAAACCTTCCAAACTCTAAATTTATGGAAACCAAATGAGAAATAAGTTAGGATAAAACCATTATGAGGCTCAGATCTGTAAACAATCAAACAAAAAGGATAAATCCGCCATGGCTGCATACTAACCAGTTGCCCCGCCAAGATGCGGATAATCTCTTCTTTGTCCGATTCCACTCGACGCATCGTAACTTATCATCATAGCCTCTTTCAAAATATATCATAGCGCATTTATTAATTTGCTTATGCTTATATCCTTACACAAATATGGATATCCAAATAAGCTAAAACAGCCATCATCAAACAAGCTTGTTCAAATTAGCCTATATAAGCTAAGCTTGAAAAGCTAAACCAAACACCAAATTAAGCTTATTTTGTATAAAAAGAGAAAATTAGCATTTGCCTCCATGGAATATATCGTCACGAGATGGATTGACCGCTAAAAAAGCTATAAGCAATTAAGCATTATTATAAAAGCTAGGCCAAAGTTGCATCTGAATGATTAAGAGGTGTAACCAAACACACTCTTACTCTCATAATTAATAATAACAACAATAACAATAACAATAATAATATTAGCTGTTAATCTGAGAAAATCATCAGCTGATGTTTGACTTAGAAAAAGTCAAAATCGGTTAGCCTCATTTCGTCTGAGTGGAAGTTAGGCTCAGATCTGCAAATACAAAACCAGACAAAGCGGATCGGACACCGTCATGGCTGCAATTGTTGCCACGCCAAGGTACGGACCGAGTTTCACACAGCGTCCGGTATAACATATGCTCGGAAAATCAATTATTCATCGCCTATAAGTAAAGAAAATAAGGAATCCCAAACAGCCTCTAAAAAGGGCATTTTAGTAATTTTCCCTGGCATTATTGCTATAGTTTATAGGGTTGTTGAGTTGAGTAATAGGGGACGAAGTCATCGGCTCAACACCTGTTGGTGTAGTGGCAAGAGAAGAGGCAACCACCCTATGAAACCATCAGCTCTCTCGCCGGAGCCTCTTTCCGAGCATATTGTCCCCAATTAGACCTAATTGACGTTGGTGGTTTATTTATAGTGGTGGCATGTGTCGATATTAGCCCTGCTTTTGTTACTTATTTATATATTATAAAAAATATAATTAAAATGCATCTGGTCGGCCTCTCACATAAAACACTGTAGATCAAAAGTATTTATTTTCTTGCAGAATGTACAACATGATGCCACAACTTCTTGCAATGTGTCCTTGCCACGTCCACTAACCACGCGTCAGTCCCTTCTTTCATTCCATCATTATCACTAACCACACTTATTCAAAAACTGGATCCTAACAGTGAAGGCAGGGGTTTACTACATTTTAAAACCGATTTGATGTAGATAATAATTTGTTCTTTCTCAAAATCTGTTTCTCCTTTAGTTGTTGTTGAATTCATTGTTTGGTTTTTATTGTCTCTGATTCACGCAGGTGTCATTTCATCCTGAGGTAGAGCACTTCTTTTATATTATTTATGTTTCGGTTCTTTATTTATTGTTTCTTTCTTTTGTTTCTGATAAACGAAAAAGTTTATTACCAGTTCTTATATTTATGACAACAACAAATAACAACATGATATGATAGGCTACTGACTTTGACCGAAGTCAAGACATAACTGGAAAAACAATGAACAAGCTACTGCAAGAGGTTAGTTTTTCTGGTTCAATCCCACTTTTGGATATTCATTTGCTAGCATTTTTATTTTGTATGCATTATCAATGTAATATTCAGGCATAACTACATGTGACGGGAAGTAACTGTTGTAGCTGCAGAATAATTTCGATCGTTACGGGAAGTAACTGTTGTCATCCGGGATCGACATTGAGTCGGAGTAGAAGAAAAGGGGGTGTCCAAGAACTGTTGTCATCCGGGATCAACATTGAGCCGGAGTAGAAGATAAGGGGGCGTCCAAGAAAGCTTGGAGAATTAAACGGGTCGTGGGTGTGATGTTCTTGAAATGTCTGACCACTTTCTCCTACTTCCCCTAAATCAATCCGCCTCTACCCGATTGCATATGGTAATCCTCCTCCGTCACACCCTAACCGAATCATTTTCTTCTGGTATAATTAATGTGATTGTGATATTGTTTTCTAATTTCTTTGTAGAAAGGCAACCATTATGTGTGCTACCCTTGAAGAAATCAAAGTTGAGAAAACTCGGATAAAAATGAATGTTGTAAGTTAATTAATAAAATCTATGCAGTTCTTTAACTTCCTTATGTATAAGGAAATAAGGTGAATGGATAACACGAATACTTGAGAGATTAAAATAGACGATCTCAATTCCATGAAAGAGGAATGCATTTGGTGAATACGGATGCACGAGTGAAGGAAGTTCGTGTCATGAATTGGACGATTCAACGCCTACCTGTTGTGTTACAAGGAACTAGACAGACCAAGTTTATTAACTCATTACTTTAGCAATTTGAGCTGATGTAATCTATGACAAGAAAGCGATTTGGTAGAAACAAAAATAATTGTATTATCAGATTATGGTTCTATAATGAAGCCAGCATACACTTAATTTTTTGTGTTTATATAATAACTTTGTTATGATGAACATGTAATGTAAAATCGACCTGTTTCATGGTTTAACGTTTTGCGCCGCAACGCGCGCGGGTCACAATACTTGTTTACATTAGAGGGAATGGCTTGTATGGGCCTAGCGTTTCGTTAGAGGTCCGAAACGTGTGTATGGGCTTATGATGTTCGGCTTGAATCGATGGAACCTGAATAGTATTTGACTCTTTTTTGGAGCCTTTGTTTTTACTTTTCAATATTAATTAAATGATATCATTTTGTAAGTGAGAGTTATAATTTAGAAGAATCGTATAGTGGTGTTTTATATTATTTTTAATATTCGATATCATGGATATGCTAGGATAAATAGGTAGATTGGTTGACATATATTTCAGAAAACTGTTGCCATATATCAGAAATCTAGAATCACTAATGGGTTGTTGACAAGCGCAAAACCTTAAAAACACCACGTGAATACGTGATTGGAAGGTAGTGAGTACATGTCTCTTAGATGACGGAAACTTGTTAAAAAAGGAAAGAAACCCATAGTTCACGGGTAATCTGTCGGGAAATGGTTTGTCGGTAAGAGCTTGTTTGGAGAGTCAACTCTTGTTTATCCCCTTCGCCTTTGACACTTTTGGTTTCTTAGCTTCGGATGCCGTGGACCTTTTGAATAGGGTTCAGAAAGTTGCGCATAGTAACGTATCGGCCCATAAGAATCGAAACTTTGTTTTTAGTAGGATTGAGTTTGCTATCCAAAAGGGGGTTGCAGCGCAGTTTGTTGCACGCTTACCTGCCACTTCATTATAAATCGTTTTGATGTTTCTTTGAAAAATAAATGATTGGATCAAAAAAATATATATATATATATTATTAACCCAATTGATTATTATTAAACCCAATTTTCAGTCTTAAAAATATGTAAGAGAAAATAACGTATGGTTTGCATAACCATAGAAGCTTCCGGAAATTCATCGTTGATTCTATGTATGTCCTGTCGCATTATCCATGGCATGTTTACTAACATGGTATCACTGACATGTTACCGATATGTCTCACCTTCACCGATGAAATACCAAGATTTATGTCCGCCGGAGTAAGTATTATTGTACATGACATGACTCCAATGTATGTGTATGTATATTAATTAGGAGTCATAGTGTTAGAAGAGAAATACTAATCTTCATTCTTTTCCTCTCTCTCTCTCTCTCTCTCTCATTTTCTAAAATCGTTGTACTTGATGAATACTTGGCATATCCGTTTAAAACTATATTAGAAAAACAATGGAACTCATCAAAGGCATACATATGTTGAAAACTAGTGAGATTACAATAATGTAACTCATAAATGATGATGGATCGAAGATGTTGTCATAATGGCCGGTTGAAAATGAAAACAAAGCCATATATATATGTTGGAAACCAATGTGATTACAACAATATGACTCACGAATGGAACTAAACCAAGGTTAATCATTGCATCATCTAATTACCAAAACTAAACCGAAATTCGCTATACAAAGCCTTCAAATAAACTCCTCAACCAAATGCTCAATATCAAACATGCCATTTGAACATTCAACCGTGTTAACCACCTTTTCGAAAGCCGCAACACTACACGGAACAACCAACCGGTTAGTCTGCTCTTCATGATCATCATACGCCTTCTCCAACAACATTTTAAAGAGCGGGTGAGATAGATGTGCCGTTGGAACTACAAATCTTCGTTGCTCGTCACCAACATATATCGCAAAAAACCCTCTTGGCGTCGTTGTATTAGCTTCGATGCAGCCTTCTTCGCTATATGTCTTTAGCAAGTGGTCATGGTGCGATGGTTCACGACCCGGGGTGCGGTTCGCTTTGACCAATTTTGCTAGTTTCTTGAAGGAGCCAAGCTTCTTCCCCATCATTTGTCTTGGGAGAGCGGTTCATGTGAAATGGGCACAATGTCGACATTTAAATCGAAATTTTTTGACCATTTCTTTCAAAAGTTGTAAAAATATAAAAATAGAAACTTAGCAAATGGCTTTGGGTTTCGGCCTGCAGCTTAGTTTATCCGAGGGAGAGATATGTTTATTTAATTCACCCAATGAATTAGTAGCACTCACGTTTGACCTTGCCAATATTTGTCTTTAGCTACCAATTTTATTCCACCAACTTAAGGAATGAATATACGTTACTAATAAAGGACAGAGGGGAATTTTTAAATTAGTATCGGGTTTTTTATATATGGATGTTGCAAAAAAGATAAGACACCTAATTATTAATACTTTTTTTATTAAGTTCTTTGAAGTATTAAAACTATTCAATATAATGACAGGTATTTGTTTCTAATTATAAGTATGGTAAAAACATTTTAAATGAGTTGAAATCTTTTACAATTAACATGTTTTTAATAACTCAAATAAATAAAACTAAAATACGTATTTGCATGTTCTATTGAATAGTTTTAAAAGTCACATTATAAAAATTGGAATAAATGAGTGACCGTTAATATTGAATACATTGCCACATTTTGCCATTCTAAAAAAATACGTTGTCACATTTTAAGATCCTATGAGTAAAGGTGAATATTTTCACAATCCGAGCATGAAAGTATATGCTTACTATATGTGAATTGAAGGAACTAAACATCTTTTGTAATTCGGGTGTCATTTTGTGTTAATAGTTAATATTATATGACTTGTTGATGATGTTGTGACATGTTTGGGTTATTTTATGTCAAGTGACATGTTTAAACATATGTTATTATATGTTTTTTGGTGAGAATATTGTTACTTTGAGTTTGTTTTTGGTTTTCAACATTCTCTTACATGTATTTGGATATTTAGATTTTGGTTAATTATTCTGTTAGACGGAATCTGTATGTTTAATTTGATTGATTGAACACTTTTAAGTTATTTGAATTAAGTTATGTTCATTAGTTATTTTGTTTGAAATTATCAACAATTAGGCTTAAGTTATTGCATTGACTTGTTCATCATTAACCATCAATATCAATTGCATTTTAAAACATTAAATTGGTAATAGTTAGATTCATATTCAATTGTCTCAATTATTCGGTTTCATGGCGTTAGTCGTCATTGTCAAATACTATATCTTTTAATTGTTTATCAAAACGAGTAGTCAACAAACTATGTCTATGTACTTTCCAAGTCATTGTAACTAGGTTGTTTAGTCTGGTTCACAATCTAAACCAAGGTGTGGTCACCTTTTGATTGTTGCTTACAAATCAAGTTCCATTTCACTTTTATGCTTTTAATCAATCAATTCTCAAAGGTTAGTTTTGTCAGTTTATTTATAATTAGTTTACGTTATTGGAGGTCATGTAATATTAACTACGTATTCCTCATGGATATGATAACCTCCTATTTACTCTAATTATCTAATTTAATTAACTATTTGCATGACTATGACAACATGCATTGTGCAAACTGTAAAGTCTTATTAATTCAACTGTTGGTTCCAAACAATATACTAACGAATACCAAACTCCAACGTGGATGCTCGAATGAGAATTATTATCTACTATTGAGAGTTCACACTGAAGATATATAATAAATGTGTTGTCGTAAAAGTCCTCACATTAAATATTATGAAAATACATAGCATGGCCGACTCCGAGAATTTAAATACATCAGCTGAGCCAAAATAAATATGTCCGTAGGCCTTAATGAAAATTTTTTATTCGCTAATGTACATAGGTAAAGCTTTTATCGGCCGATTTATTATAAGCAGAAACCATTCTGTGCATGTAATTATCTCATAAACTATTGCAAATAACCATATTTTTTAACACCATAAACATATATATGTAATATATATAAAAAATTTTGTGTCCCCGAAACTTATGTGCCCCGACCGATGGTGCGGTTCGCACATCCTCCGAGCCTCCCCCTGATACAAAGCATAACTAAAAGGGTTGTGAAATATCTAAGGTTTATGTATATTGTGGGCCTTAACCCCACAAACACTCACATGCGTTAGTGTATTGTAAAATAATGGTCGAAAGAATGAATGACAAACTTAAAGATAAAGGACCATTTGTGGAACATAACAAATGTAGTACGTGGTCTCATCTTCTTACAAGACACATCACAATGCATGCATCTTCAAATCTCAAAAATCTCTAACAAAAATGGACAATTTCATCGGCACATTTTGCATGGGCAACGGAGGAGACGATCTTCAGTCGGTAACGACGATTGAAGACAATGGCGGTTACGTCCCTCAAAACAACGGTTCAATTTCAGTTTCCAATGACATTACCACCGTACATGACGCTCCTCCTCAGCCACCCTACACTCCAGTTCAAAGGACGTATTCTCAGGACAATTTTGTAGGATTCTCCACACCAACCTCCTTCGACCCCGAATCGAAACACTTCGGGACTAATGATTTAGAGCCCATTTTCTCCAATGGTGATATAAGTAATGGACCTCTTCTTCCTGATCCTATTCAGATGCGCGAGGAAGGTGCTGCGTTTCGTGAGTGGCGTCGGTAATTTTAACGTCTCATCTTACTGTTTTACCTCATTGTTTTGAAAGATTTTTCATTTTTGTTATTAGATCGTATAATTGTTAGTTATTGTATATTTATAATTCTAACGTT